>NC_136263.1:167247948-167392948 GCF_964187855.1 Myxine glutinosa
CCCCGCCGTACCCCCCTCCCCTCCCCTTGAAACAGGGGCCCCTCCCTCTACTGAAGGATCTAATTGCAGCCATCTCCTGTTAACTATAGATCTCACCCCCCAGGCGACATCGTCCAATCACAGCTTGTTGCCTGCTATAACTGATCCTACCTCTCCCGCCGTGGTAGCCGATGGGATCCCCCTCCCGATGATCACGTCCTCCCTCCCCCCCCTCCCCCCAAACCCTTGCAATCTCTTCCCACTAACCAGGACGAGTTTCAATTAGTCTGCCCAAAAGGAAAAAGACATCTACAAACAACAGATGAAAACGGTCATCTCTTTAAAAAACCTACAACTGAAAACCGACAGCCCCTCCTCTCTGGCCTAGATTTGTCCCTCGTCACAGAAAATCGTTTCTCGGTATTGGAGGACATAGATGTGGATGAATCCTCGCCCTTGTCTACTGACCTAGAAACTGATATGGTTGAACCACAAAAATTAGTACCCCCCCCTCCCCCCCTCCCATGAAGATGGCTCATTTCTCTCCCTCCCCGTCCCCCCCCTCTATGGACTATGCCCCATCCGATAACGTGGAGGGATGTGATGACGGTGAGGAGATAAATGATGAAAACCAGTGTGACACACCATCTGAGCCATCTGATATAGATGACTCTGTTAGTGAATGTGGTAGCCTTAAGGAAGAAGAAATCCCTCCAATCCCTCCCTCCGAGATAAAAAGGTTTCTTAAGGACACATTCCGAAAAAGGAATGTTGTAATAGAAACCTTTTTTCCGGAGCTACCTGATTTTATACATTCCGCTAAACTGATGGTAAAACGGCCCCACGTTTTTAATTTCAATTCCTCCCAACGTCACCGTTTAAAGAAGTGGTTGCAAAAAGCTAAGAATGAACTGCTATCAAAAAATTGAGTGGTGGTCACTCCTCCTTATAGCTGTAATGAGTTTTTCCATTTGTAGCCTGAATATTAACGGAGGATGTAGCTCTGTCCGTAAAGTTCAAGTAAGGGATTTTTTATTACAGAAGAAAGTTGACATTGCCCTCTTACAAGAGACCCATACCAACGACTGCTGTGTCGCAGAGTGGTGTAGGCTCTTCCCCGGCCTGTCCTTCTTTAGTAACGGTGACTCCCGCAAAGGCGGTGTCGCAATAATTCTTAGCCCCTCCTTTTCGCCTTCATCGCTTAAATTCGACGAAATACACAAGGGATCCCTAGCATCCCTAGAATTCCACTACTATGGAAAATTCTATACTATTTTTAATATTTATGCCCCAAGTACGCCTGTAGCTCGGCGAGTTTTTTTTAATGACCTTGGGACACACCTAACGTCCCTCGACAGTCAAAACGCCCTAGAAAACCAAGACAATCATGTTTGTATTGGTGGAGATTTTAACTGCACCCTCCAACCCCAACTAGACAGGAACAGTGCAGAGCCCCATCCTGCCTCCACAATCCCTCTCACCAAATTTTTAAAACAAATGAATTTGACAGATATATGGCGGGTACAGCACCCATCAATCAGGCAATACACATGGTGTCGATGCATTCAGGGTAATATTGTACTTGCTCGCTTGGACAAGTTTTATATTAATCCTCCACTTGAACGCCTCGTTCTGTCATCCAAAATTTGCCCATCAGGATTCTCGGATCACAGCGCAACATTTCTCAAAATTTCTGCCCCCTGCCCGAAACACAAGAGTGCTTTTTGGAAATTTAATAACAACTTACTTGATGATAGTACCTTTAAGGACATTTTTCCGGAAATTTGGAATATTCTGGTTGCCTCCCAAGGGAATTTCTCAAACCTCAGACAATGGTGGGATAATGCCAAAACGCACATCAGACTGTTCTGCCAACAATATCGTGCGTATGGTGTTCAAGAGGAAAGAAAAACCACAACCTTACTTGAAGATGAAATCCTGGAATTACAGGAACAGCTTCAGGGAACCGCAAGTGTGAGCTACCAGGGAATGAGGCAACAAATCCATGGAAAAACGGCCTTACTGAATTCCATATCCGAAAGGCGAGCACAAAATGCTTTATTGCGCCTGAAGATGAGGTACATACACGACCTTGATGCTCCAACCAAATTCTTCTTCAGCCTTAAAAGGGGGGCCTCTTCGTCAATGATTACACGCTTGCTCCATGATGGGGAACTCCTTTATGAAGATGGCAGAATCAGGGAATGTGCCCGGAAACATTTTAAACAACGGTTTATGCGGCATGACATTAACCAGGATGCAATATCGGAACTTGTTTCTAACCTTCCAACATTGGCGGAGGATCAGAAGCAGCAGTTGGAGGATCCTCTTAGGTTACCTGAGCTCACCGCTGCCTTGAAGGCCTTGGAACCTGATAAAGCCCCTAGACTGGATGGGCTGACAAGTGAATTTTTCCAGTTTTTTTGGGACACCATTGGACCTCACCTACTGCGGGTATTGAATGAATGTTTAGAGGATGGACAACTGCCGTGGAGTTGCCGGAGAGCAGTCACCACCTTAATTCCTAAGAAAGCGGACACTCAACTTATAGAGAACTGGCGTCCTATTTCTGTTTTATGTACGGATTATAAAATTTTAGCCAAAGCCTTGTCTAATCGAATGAAACCTTTTATGAATGTACTAATAGGAGAACATCAATCCTTTTGTATTCCTGGACGTACTATTTTTAATAATATCTTTCTTATCCGTGATACCATTCGGTTTTGTAACAATTTTAATATGAACGTTGGTCTGTTTTTTATTGACCAAGGAAAAGCCTTTGACTGTATTGACCACATGTACCTTTTTAGAGTTTTAGAGAATTTTGGGTTTGGACCTATTTTTATCTCGTACGTTAAACTTTTGTATTGTAATATATCCAGTGTTCTTAAAATTAATCAAGTATTGTGTAGCCCCATTGCTGTACAACGGGGAGTACGGCAAGGTTGCCCGCTATCTGGACTTTTATACTCTCTTGCCATCGAACCTCTTCTGCTCCAGTTACGTACGCACATTTCTGGCTTCACTGGATCAATTCTTACCACACCGCTAAAAGTCTCTGCCTATGCAGATGATGTCTGTATTTATATAAAAAATAGTGCTGACGTCACTGCGGTGGCTCAGGCACTAAAAACATATTGTCAGGCTTGTTCAGGCCAGGTAAACTGGAAGAAGAGTGAAGCCCTTTGGATAGGACCTGGAGATTGCCCGCCAATTGTCCTACCAGGAGGAGTGAACTGGCAGAAAAGTGGCATTAAATACCTCGGTATTTTCCTCGGAAACAACACCTTTGAGCAGCAGAACTGGGTGGGATTACCAGACAAGGTAATGGCAAAACTGGCCCGCTGGAAAGGACTTCTTTTTCAACTTTCGTACCGCGGAAGAACTCTTGTCATTAACAATCTTGTCGCCTCTATGCTATGGCATAAGATGATATGCCTACAACCGCCCGGGAGCCTTCTTATTACACTGCAAAAGAGCATTGTCGACTTTTTCTGGAGCGGGAAACACTGGCTCCAACCCCCCGTGGCATACTTACCACTCACTGAAGGTGGCCAAGGTCTTATTGATATCCGCAGCCGGATTATGGTCTTCCGGCTTCATATCGTGCGCCAACTTGTATATGGAGATGAAGCCCTACTCTGGAGGCCTCTGGCTAACTGCATATTACAGCTTACATGCAAACTGGGTTACGACCGAGAACTTTTCTTGATGAACCCTCATCAAATCGATTCATCCTTGCTGCCCACCTTTTACCAAGGGGTGATGAACGCCTGGCAAGCCCTGTCCTTTTCCCGTGAAATGGCAACATACAACATGGAAATGTTGTTGAAAGAGCCCCTATGCTACAACCCCTTCCTGGAAAACAGCTTGAATAATAGGGGACTCGTTCAACGCTTTATTGATGCCAAGCTGCTACGAGTGAAAGACCTCATGACAGAGTCTGGGAGCTGCCGGCTGAGTGCTGCCGCTGTGGCACAAAAAACCGGAATAAAATCTGTCAGGATCATCTCTCGGTTCCTTCAAGGGATATCCACAACGTATCGTAATACCTGCGAGGAACTTGGCCATTCCCCCGAGGAAACAGCGGGTGACTTCCCCAAACTCCTAGTCTTCAGCCCGCCACTTAATCTGTCCCCTGGCCTGAACAGCCCTGATGATACTGCATTATCCCTTCCCGCCTTTCCAAAGAAAACTTTGTACAACGCGTACGTTAAAATTTTATACGCAAAAACATTTTCTGAGCACCTGAGGCTTCGATGGCGGGATGTTTTACCCCTAATACCCCCCAATTGCCCCAATTGGCGAAGTTTTTATCTCTTGCCTACTCCAAAGTATGTTGGAGATATTCAATGGAAACTTGTACACTGGATTTTACCTTATAATGTTTTACTGAACCGGTTTTCTACTGCTAACTCTAATCTATGCCCTTTCTGTGCATCCATTGAAACCCTACCGCATATATACCTTGAGTGTGAACGATTGCAACCTCTTTTTACATTCCTTCAGGAACGTTTTGTGAAGCTTGGTTCCCTCTTCAATCACAATGTTTTTATTTATGGTGTTTTAGGACCGTCTTCCCTTAGAAATGTGGTTTTAATGAATTTTTTAATTGGCCAAGCCAAGTTTGCAATTTATAAATCCAGGAAGAAAAAAATGGGAAACGCTTCTGACTCGTCATATGATGTACTGCTCACCTTTAAGGCTCTTGTAAATGCAAGACTAAAGCTAGAGTACCGGTTTTTTAAAATGAACAAGAATTTAACATGTTTTAAAGAAAAGTGGGTTTTTAATGATGTCATATGCACACTTGATGATGATGATTTGATAATAATTTTTCCTTGAGACCATTTTTATTGTGTTTTGTTTCTTTATGACTGAACATTACTGATTTTTTGTACTCTTGTAATAAAAGGAAGAAACAGTCAGTCTCTCTCTCTCTCTCTCTCTCCCTCTCCCTCTCCCTCTCCCTCTCTCTCTCCCTCTCTCTCGCCCCCTGCTGGCTGTCGGTGTGTTTGGGCGCGGCAAGATGGTGGCTGTGCATGTGTGGTGAGGTACGAGCTGCTCTGCTGTTCTACTCTTTTGTCCCTTTCCACGTCGTATCTCACCTTTTCCTTCCCCCTGTTCGTTTATCTTTACATCCTTACTCTGCATTTGTGCCCCAACCCCTCCCCTTTGATCAGACCCAACACTTCGGGGCTTCGGCCTCCCCCATCCCCCTCTGCCTCCCTTTTCCCTCCTCGATTCCCTTTTCTTATCTCGTTTGTATTTATATTCACTCCGTGTCCTTTGCTTCCTTTTCCTTTTCTGAGAGAGAGAAAGAGAGCCTGCAGCTGTTTGTGGATAACTTTTGCATTAATCGGCGGCCCATCCCATCCTCCGGCTGATCGCTTTTTTCTCCACCAGCTGTTTGTTTTCGCCTTTGAAAATCTGTCTCGGCTCGTAATTAATTAATCACTGTTCGAGAGCGATATTCACTCTCCCGTCCTCGTCCCCCCCGCCCCCCGGTCCTCGTCCACTCCCCCCCGTCCCTCGTCCCCCGTCCCCCGTCCCTCGTCCCCCGTCCCCCGTCCCCCGTCCCCCGTCCCTCGTCCCCCGTCCCTCATCCCCCGTCCCTCGTACACCCGTCCCTCGTCCCCCGTCCCACCCCCACCCTCGTCCCTTGTCCCCCCCCCCTCGTCCCTTGTCCCCCCCCTCGTCCCTTGTCCCCCCCCCTCGTCCCTTGTCCCTCCCCCCTCGTCCCTTGTCCCCCCCCCCCCCTCGTCCCTTGTAAATCATGACTTCGTTTTCGCGTTACGCGGCATATGAAGCGTTAACTCGTAGACATGGCGTCGTTTGTGTCCCGCCGAACGAGGTCAGCGTTGAAGACCTCGTTATTGCTGTGGACAACATAATCGGTATTGATAAAGTTCGTGCAGCCTCGCGAATGAACAAACGTGTCGTTATTTTCATATCCGAGGCTGAACTGGTTCACGAGATTGTATGTACAGGATTATCGACAGATGACGGACATTTCGTACTCGTGTCCCCTCTCGACACTCCAGCCGTTAAGGTCATCATCTCGAACTGTCCTCCATTCCTGAAGAACGAGAGACTGGTCTCCGAACTATCTCGTTATGGTACTGTGGTTTCGCATGTCACGATGTTACCTTTACGTTGCCAGGACGACCGGGCTAAACATGTGATGTCTTTCAGGAGACGAGCTTATCTTGTACTTCCTCCTTCTAACGTCGAAAGAACGCTGAACATTGTTTTGAAATTCAAAATTGATAATCATGATTACCAATTATACGTAACCACTGACACCTTGAAATGTTTTGAATGTGGTAAATTCGGACACCTGAAACGCTCTTGCCCAAAAACGGCTTCGTCGAACGATGGGACAAACCACGTAAACAACAGGGATTCTTCTTCTTCATCTTTTGCTTCGGCTGTGAAGGGAACATCTTCCATGTCCGGCAATGACGCTCAGCCTTCCCATCCCGATGATCCAAACAGCACAACGAACGTCGGGGATGGTTTCACCATTGTTCCGTCAAGGAAGAGAAAGACTTTTCCCGACGGTCATTTAACTCAGAAAAAGGTAGCATTTAACAATAAGCAACCTGTCGGTAACACCCCCCCAGTCGTGACCGATGCCACTCTACAAGGCTTACCTGGGACAAACCCTGTACCTACAGCTAACAAGTTCGGCCCCCTTTCATGTGAGGACATAGACGTTCCACATGCAGGGACTGGTTTACCTGTTAACAAATCAAATGGAATTGTCTCACCTGTTACGGACTCGGCTATTGGAAAGTCCTCTGATGATTTTGCTGAGACCACTGGTGATGAACCTGCTGAGACCACTGGTGATGAACCTGCCGAGACCATGGATGATGAACCTGCTGAGACCATTGGTGATGAACCTGCCGAGACCACTGGTGATGAACCTGCCGAGACCACTGGTGATGAACCTGCCGAGACCACTGGTGATGAACCTGCCGAGACCACTGGTGATGAACCTGCCGAGACCACTGGTGATGAACCTGCCGAGACCACTGGTGATGAACCTGCCGAGACCATTGGTGATGAACCTGCCGAGACCACTGGTGATGAACCTGCCGAGACCACTGGTGATGAACCTGCTGAGACCACTGGTGATGAACCTGCCGAGGCCACTGGTGATGAACCTGCTGTCACTTTGGAAAATGTTAATCCTGAGCATGATGATGCTGAATTCCCGTCAGCAGAAAATAGCGAAACTGTCCCAGTTACTGCTCTCACTTCATCACCGGGTGAAGCTGGAATCGCAGGAATCAATATTTTGCAAGAGACTCCTATTCTGCTAGATACCGCCACACCATCGGAGGTTGTTGCAGTCGGGGGAAGCAACATCGCTGCATCTGCTGATGCTGTTTCTGTTTCACCAAATCCACAGATTATTGCTGTTATTCCTCAAAGCAATGTTCCCACGGCGGGAGAGCACACAGATGTTACAACTAGTGCAGGTCCGTGTGCCAATATTGATGACAGTAGTGACATGCAGGATTATACAAGCTTGTGTGATTCGGAAATTAAAACTGACTCTGACGAATCTGACCTGGAGGAAGCAAACAGCCAGGTGGAAGCAATGGAGAAGCCTACCAGTCTAGGTCCTACTTCCCCTGAACAAATACGACTTTTCTTGCAAAATACGTACAGGAAACGCAGTATAAACCTAACAGAATACTTTCCCGATTTACCGTCCTTCCTTGAGTGTGCTCAGGCTATTATACGCAGGCCTGACTTATTCAACTTTCGTCAGACACATTGTCACCGTTTAAGAAAATTGATCGCCAAGACGAAAAAGACTCGAAGTTAATTCATGGTGAGTTTCAAGATTGGAACAGTAAATGTCAATGGTGGTGGAAGTTCACACCGCCAGATCCAGATCAAGCAGCTGAT
The DNA here is from genome assembly GCF_964187855.1 of Myxine glutinosa. Classification (NCBI taxonomy): domain Eukaryota; kingdom Metazoa; phylum Chordata; class Myxini; order Myxiniformes; family Myxinidae; genus Myxine; species Myxine glutinosa. The sequence continues at coordinate 167,255,854 of NC_136263.1, forward strand.
AAACGCAAACGGTCTCGACATAGCTGTGTTGCAGGAGACCCACGCCGTCAGATCTGTTCAGGCCCAGTGGCGACTCATTATTATGGATAAGGAGTGCTTTTTTAGTAACAGCTCCTCGTCTAAGGCAGGAATCATGTTTGTCTTAGGGAAACATTTCCAACCATCCTCGCTTCAATTTGCGAATATCATTGATGGCCATCTTGCCTCTGTGACCTTCTATCTCAATCAGGTCAAGTTTACAATCCTTAATGTGTATGCTCCAAGCAAAAATGGTGAGCGGATCTCCTTCTTTGCTGAACTGAGAAAGTTCCTCCAAACACTGGATCTGCAGACTTGTCTAATTATCGGTGGCGACTTTAACTGTACTGTTAATGCCTCATGCGACCGAAACGGGCTGGAACCTCAACCATGTACCGCAAAACTCTTTGCAAATATCATCGCAAAATATAATCTCCATGATGTCTGGCGCTTGCAACACCCTTCCGAACAATCCTACACATGGTGTCGTTGTTCCAACAACCACATCTCACTTGCGAGGCTTGATCGCATTTATGTAAATTCTCACCTGTTACATGGAGTTTGCAAATCTGACATCGTGCCTTCCGGTTTCTCCGATCACTCCCTAGCTCGAGCATTCGTTCAACTCTCGAAACCGTGTCCAGGGAGTTCTCACTGGAAGTTCAACAATAGTTTAATAGAAGACTTCAACTTTATTCAGGCTTTTGAATCTTTCTGGACAGATCTCTTGGAACGGAAGCTAAGCTGTTCCCCACCGGTGTGGTGGGATCTAGTAAAAACCCAAATCAAAGGCTTCTGCCAACAATACCAGAGCTTCTCAAAAAGGGCTGATTATGAAGCAAGCTAATTATTGCAATCAGAGATTTTACATCTTCAGAGGGTCACAGGACAAAATAATAATGTGCAAAGAGCCTTAACCGAAAAACAGTCTTTATTGAAAGAAATAACTGAGAGGAATGCACGTGGTGCCCTAGTTCGGATGAGGGTGCAGCACCTTAACGAGACAGACATACCACCTAAGTATTTTTTTTCCTTAGAGAAACGCCTCCCGAACAAACAGCTCTCTCAACTGCGTTTGGCAGACTCATCCATCACTTTCAACCAATCAGTTATTAAACTTTTCACAAAGGAATATTTCTCGAAAATATACTCAATGGAGCAAATAAATCCTGTCAGTGTCGCCTCTATCTCCGTAGGGCTGCCAGTGTTGTGTGAGGGTGGATGTTCCTACCTGGAGGGGCCCATTACCTTGGACGAACTTGGCGCCGCTCTGCACAGCCTTGCTGTTGGGAAAGTGCCTGGATTGGACGGACTCACAACTGAATTTTATAAGAAATTCTGGCATCTACTGGGTCCCGAACTCCTCAACACCTTGAACGCAAGCTGCCAGCTTGGAGAGCTCCCTCAGAGTTGCCGACGGGCTATTCTCACCCTCATTCCAAAGAAAGGAGACTTGCTCTATATTAAAAACTGGCGCCCAATCTCTTTGCTATGCACAGACTATAAAGTATTCTCAAAAGCCCTGGCATCGCGACTTACTCCTCATCTCTCCTCATTGTTGAAAGAAGACCAATGTTATTGTGTACCCAAGCGCTCCATCTATGACAACATCTCCCTCGTAAGAGACATGATTGAACTGTGCAAAGAAAACCCCACAGATTTGGGACTTCTTCTCCTTGATCAGGAGAAGGCCTTTGACCGCGTCGATCATCGGTACCTCTTCAAAGTGCTTGAACGGTTTGGACTTGGTCCGACCTTCATTTCTTACATTAAGATACTGTATAACAATATCTCTAGTGTGCTTAAGATAAACAATGGACTTGTTACACCCTTCCCTGTCAACAGGGGAATTCGACAAGGTTGCCCCCTCTCTGGCTTGCTCTATGCTCTCTCCATCGAACCCTTACTGGGTTATTTGCGTGCTAGACTAACCGGGGTTGGGTTTTCTCATCTTGAACGGCCCATTAAGGTGCTGGCATATGCTGATGATGTGTGTGTTTTTGTGCGGAACCTCAATGACATTAACGTTGTCCGTTATTGTCTATCCGTGTTTGAAAAGGCTTCTTCAGCCAAAGTGAATTGGGAGAAAACGAGCGCCATTTGGCTTGGTCCGTCATGTCACTCAGCACCCAAACTTCCTGCTCCTCTTGCATGGGCCACTGATGGCGTGAAATACCTTGGAGTGTTCTTGGGTAATGACGCCACAGTAGCAAAGAATTGGGCTGGTCTGTTGGATCTTGTTGAAGGAAAACTGCAAAAATGGAGAAATCTGATAACACAACTGTCTTATCGTGGAAGGGTCTTGGTGATCAACAGTTTGGTGGCCTCTACCCTATGGCACAGGTTCTTTGTGCTGCACCCTCCGGCAGTGTTGCTTCAACAGCTCCAGAAGTGCTTTGTGTCTTTCTTCTGGGATGGAAAGCACTGGTTGCGACCCGAGGTCCTCAGCTTGCCACTGACCGATGGAGGCCAAGGCCTGGTTGACATAAAGAGCCGGTTAACGGCCTTTCGACTTTTGGTTGCTCTACACATGCTGTACATGCACCCCTCTCCACCTTGGGTCGACGTCGCTCATCGCCTTTTGCAGCAGGCGGGGAGACTAGGCTATGACCACGCTATATTCTTGATGGATCTCTCGCATCTTGATATGTCTCCCCTCTCCAGGTTTTATCAGAGTGTACTAAACGCATGGCGAACTCTAACGACAACAAGAGCTACGCATTCGTACACAAAGCAAATGTTCTTGATGGAACCTTTGTTTTACAATTCAATCTTCCATGATATGCCTGCTGATAGGTGTCTCGTTCAATGCTTTGTCGCGAAGAACATAAAATCGGTCGCCGATCTTTTAAGCCCAAATGGCAGTTGGATTGGAGCTGATGCATTGGCAAGCCTGGTTGGCGTGCGATCCTCCAGAGTTGTGGCACGTATGCTACGCTGTGTGCTTCATACCTATGTACAGCTTGCACCTAACTGGGAGCAAGTCCAAGCAGACAACGAACAAGGTGCTTCTCCTGCTACCTTTCCTGAACTTATTTGCAAGTTTTCTCTTGCCAACTCTCCTCCGTGTACCCCCTTTAGCATAGGATTCAATGGGTTTCCTAAACAAAAAGACCTCTATTTGGGTTGCGTAAGTTTCCATTTGCAAGGGCAAATGACACAGCAGAGGGTTCGATGGAGAGACCTCTTACCTTGTTCCCCCCCATATTTTCCTAATTGGAAAGGATTCTATCATCCTCCTGTGCCGCCACGACATGGTGACCTCCAATGGAGACTTGCACACTGGATCCTCCCCTCTAACCACTTGCTGCACCGCTTCTCAAGTCTCCTAGCAGATGAATGTCCCTTTTGTAAAAGGCCTGAAAACCTCTTTCATATTTATGTTGAATGTCAACGGTTGGCTCCTTTATTTATCTTTCTTAAGAATTGTTTTGGCAGGATTGGTTTGGTTTTCAACACTTGTGTTTTCATTTATGGCTTAGACATCTCACACAAGAATTTGAATGATGTGTTAGGTAATTTCCTGCTTGCACAGGCAAAAATGGCAGTGTATAAATCAAGAAAAAGAAAAGTTGATGACCTTGGAGCTAATGAGGAAAATGCCTTGTTCTTGTTTAAAAATCTTGTGACGAGCCGTGTAAAGTTAGACTTTGCCTTTTTCTCCATAACAGGAAGGCTGCCACAGTTTGAGACCAAATGGTGCGTGAAAGAAGTCATTTGTAAAATCCTGGAGAAACGTTTATTGTTTTGTGAAATGTTTTGTGCATAATTTTACTGTATTAATATTTTTTTTGTTTGTTTCTCTGCTTGAAATGAGAATGTGACCCCTATTTGGGGGTTTTCTTTTCTATTTTTATAATAAATAGATACAAAAGTCTCTCTCTCTCTCTCTCTCTCTCTCTCTCTCTCTCTCTCTCTCGCGCACCCCCTGCTGGTCGTTGGTGAGTCGTGCGTGGGTGTGGCAATCATGGCTGCTGTGTGTGAGGAGCTGTGAGTACTGTGTTGTGTTGTTGCCTTTCCCATCCCCCTTTTCACTCCCTCTGTGTCCTTGTACGTGTTTGTGAAGTTTTCCCCGTGTTTTCCTTCTTTGTTGAGACAAGAGAGAGAAAGAGAGCGTGCATGGTGAGTTTGGTGCGAGTCCTAAAGAACCTTGTGTTCTTCGGGCCTGTGCTCTGCTTGCCGTGTTCTTCATTATCGTCGTTTATCGGCTCCCTTATTCTATTTCTTTTCATTTTACCTTCGCCTGCAGGCTTTGCTTGCGATAGGTTCTATTTTGTTTTGTTTTTTCAAATTTTTCCTTAGTTTTGGTTCATTTATCGCTATGGCAAGCGGTCGTTTGCAGAATAGTATTTATGAGTCGCTGACTCGAAAGAATGGAGTCATCGCGAGTCCGCCCGACGGAGTTCGGGTCGAGGACATTGTGTTGGGCTTGGGAGAGCTCGTTGGGATCGAGAACGTTTTAGCGGCTTCGAAGATGAGCCAACGAGTTGTGGTTTTTCTTTCAGAGGAGCGCTACGTAGCCCAGGCGGTCGAAACGGGTTTGTCGGTACCGCCGGACATTTTTGTTAATGTGAGTCCGATGGACACGCCGGCGGTGAAAGTGATTTTGTCGAATATTCCGCCGTGCGTGAAAAGCGGAGATATTGTGTCCGTTTTAAAACAGTTTGGGACCGTGGTGTCACGAGTCTCCATGATTCCTCTTCGTTTGCGATCCGATTCAACGGTTCGTCACATAATGTCGTTCCGACGGCATTGCTACATCGTGCTAAAGAACAACGCCCAGTCGCTCAATGCGTCGGCAACGCTGGTTGCTGATAAGCGAAACAACATGATGTACATCGCAACGGAGACGATGACGTGTTTCACCTGCGGGGAGCACGGACATTTGAAAGGTGCTTGTCCGACGTCCATGTCCGGTGGCACATCGACACGGACGGAGCCAAACGCTGCCTCAAGTGGCACATCGACACGGACCGAGCCAAACGCTGCCTCATGTGGCACATCCAGGACGCTGGATCAGCCTTCACTTCCGAGGCTTGAAACTGAGGAACCCCCGACGGAAGACGGGGTTTTCATCACTGTGACCTCCAAGAAGAGGCAAAAACGTGGCGGGGTTGGTGAGGACGTGCAATCGAGCCGTCCGAAAAAAATGGCATCGGCAAAGGAGCTTAACGATCCTGTTTCAGAAACGGATTCGTCCACGGCTGGTTTTGCTTTGCAAAACAGATTCAGTGTTTTAGGCGAAGAAGAAGAAGAAGAAGACGTTTCCGCACCTGATTGTTGCGAGCCGCGCACAACGGCCCCAGATCCGATCGTAAACACCTCCATGACTACTGGCAAGGTGACCTCTAATGAGGTGCCTGATGCACCCCCACTCCCTGTTGAGTGTGAAATGTCGGAAACCATGGAGGCGGAAAATGTAACGACCTCTTCTCCGGTAGAGTGCGAAGCCTCCGTTGCAGAAACCTCAGTTTCTCACCTGGATTTTAAAACCCCCATTACGGAAACACCGGTCCTGCCTCTGGAAAAGGGCGAATTTTCCACTGTGGAAACACTCACATCAGAGTGTGTTAATGTTAATAGAAACTACTCTGATGATGACTCAGACGGTGCCTCGTCGCTTGCCTCCGGTGCTAGTATTGAAGCCTGGAATGATCCAGGTTTGGCTCAAGGTTCCGAGGGAGGCGCTGAAGTGTCACCCACCAAGATCTTAAAGTTTCTTCAAGACACGTTTCGAAAGAAACAAATCAAAATCAATAATTTTTTCCCAGATTTGTCTGCTTTCATAACTTCCTCCAAACATCTCCTCCTCAAGGCAGAACAGCTTGGTGTGACAGAGTCACAAGTGTTTCGCCTTAGGAAATGTGTGCTCAAAGCCAGGAAGGAGTTGCAGGCACAGTCTGACTTCTTCCCCACTTAATTATTCATCTTTAAATTTACAAGATGACCTTTTCTATTGTAACCTTAAATATTAATGGGGGGTGCTCCCCCCTGCGTAAGGCCCAGGTAAAGTCGCTTGTCCAGCATAAACGCTTTGATATTGTTCTTTTGCAAGAGACGAGGTGTAGCCCTTCTTGCGTTAGTGAATGGAACAGAATGATGAAAGGACAGTGGTTCTTTAGCAGCTTGGCCTGCTCTCGTGCTGGAGTTGCTGTCTATTTGCATCATTCTTTCTGTGCACAGGGTGTCGCTTTTAAAGAAATTATTAAAGGGCATTTAGTCTCAGTAAATTTCTTTTTTAATGGTTATAAGCACACGATCCTAAATGTATATTCACCGAGTAATAGCACAGAAAGATTAAATTTTTTTACACAGTTGGATTTTACTCTCACGCACCTTGACTTTGATGGTATTGTTTGTCTGAGTGGGGATTTCAACTGCACAATGGACCCCACTCTTGATCGCAATGGAGCAGAGCCCCATCCAGCAAGCTTGGTGCCTCTAAGGGGAGCATTGTCCAAGTTTTCCTTTGTGGATGTGTGGAGGCTCCAGAATCCATCCGCACGTCAATATACATGGTGCCGCTGTGCAAATGGCCGGCTGTCTCTTGCGAGGCTGGACAGAATATATGTCAACAGTGACTCCTTAAATGTTGTGGGCCACGCTGTTGTAGCCCCGAGCGGTTTTTCGGACCACCATATGGCCATTCTTCATGTCCTTTCTCCGGCCCGGAATCGCGGTGCTGCTTACTGGACTTTCAACGTCAGCCTCTTGCAAAATGAAGCGTTTCTTGATGCTTTTCGGGCCTTTTGGGAAGTTATAAAGTTGCGAAAGCCTTCCTTCTCTTGCCTTGGGCAATGGTGGGATAACGCAAAGGCCCAGATTAGGTCATTTTGCCAACAATATAACTCCTTTTGTACGAAGAATGAAACAGCGATGCAAACTCTCATCGCCAAAGAGATCTTGTGTCTGCAATCAAACCTTCCGGCCCAGAGCGCTGAAAGGACTTGTTCTTTAATTGTGAAGAAGAAAGCCCTCCTTGCTAAGCTCTGCGCAAAGCAGGCTCGAGGGGCTCTAATACGATTACGAATGGAGAACCTGCGTTTCATTGATACCTCTTCGAAATTCTTCTTCGGTTTGGAACTGCGAGCGAAGAGAAACCAGCAAATAACTTCACTGTGCACGCAAGGAGGTCGAACGACTCAGGACCAAAACGAGATCAGAAATTTGGCCAAAGAATATTTTTCAGATTTGTATTGTGCTAGGAACACAAAGAAGAATGTGATTCTTTCAATGACTGCTTCTCTGCCAACCCTGTCTGAGTCTGCACGGCAGCAACTGGACGAAGAAGTTACCCTAGGGGAACTCTTTGCCGCTTTGCAAACTTTGCCCACCGGCAAGGCTTCGGGGCTGGATGGAATCCCTGCGGAGCTCTATAAGGCCTTGTGGGACCAACTGGGACCCGAACTGCTCGGCCTCTTAATTGAGGGCCTGCATTCAGGCTTATTACCACTCAGTTGCCGTAGGGCTGTACTTGCCCTTATACCCAAGAAGGGAGACCTACAACAACTTCGGAATTGGCGTCCAATTTCCCTCCTCTGCACTGACTATAAAATTATTTCAAAAACTCTCGCAAACCGCCTCAAGCCTGTCATCGGGGATATTGTACACCCCGATCAATCATATTGTATCCCAAAAAGAACAATACATGATTGTATTTTTATTGTGCGTGACGCGATTGACATTTGTACCGCGGAACAAAGAAATGTTGGTCTAGTGTTTTTAGATCAAGAAAAGGCTTTTGATGCCATCGATCATTTTTATCTCTTTGCTGTTTTACGGGGGTTTGGTTTTGGTGAAACTTTCATCGGTCACGTCAAATTATTGTATAATAATATTTTTAGCCTGCTTAAGGTGAATAATATTTTAAGTCAGCCTTTTTCTGTGACTCGGGGTATTCGCCAAGGGTGCCCTTTGTCCGGCCTTCTTTATTCCCTCTCCGTTGAGCCTCTTCTGAATCGGTTGCGCACACGGCTTCGTGGTTTCTGTCCTCTGCCATTGGCCAACCCGGTAAAGACCGTCGCTTATGCGGATGACCTATGCGCGTTTGTTAATTCGGATGAAGATATTTGTGCCCTGGTCGAGTCCACCAATGAGTTTACCTTGGCTAGCTCCGTAAAGGTCAACTGGCAGAAGTCCAAAGCTCTTTACTTAGGTCCCCAGAATGGTATCCCCCCTCCGACCCTGCCAATGCAGCTTGAGTGGGCACATGATGGGATATGCTACCTCGGGGTCTTTCTCGGCACTCAGGATTTCCTTTCTAAAAACTGGGAATCGCTGATTACCAAGACTGAGCAGCGGCTGCAAAAATGGAGGGGACTATTGAGACAGCTTTCCTATCGGGGTCGTACTCTGGTCATCAATAATCTTGAGGCATCGATGCTGTGGCATAGGTTTATGGCACTACAGGCCCCAGGTTCTATTCTTAAAAAGCTCCAAAGTATTTTTATCAATTTCTTTTGGGATGGGAAGCACTGGCTCCGGCCCGGCGTAATAAGTCTGCCCATTGCCGAAGGTGGACAGGGATTGATAGACGTAACAAGTAAAGTGATGGCTTTTCGCCTCCTTGCATTACGAAGGCTGCTGTATTCCGATGTACCATGGAAAGCCTTTGCTCACTGCTTGCTCAGGCAAGCAGGGAGACTTGGCTTCGGTGACGAAATCTTTCTTCTTGACGCAGCGAGGGTGGACATAACATCGATCCCCTTGTTTTACAGAAGTATGCTGGAAGCATGGCGGACAGTCGCGTTTTGCCGCGACACCAGTGCCTATACTCTCCAAATGTTTTTAAATGAACCAATTTTCTTTAATCCCTTTTTTAAAGGGGTCTTTAGTGACCGTTCCTTTGTGCAAAAGTTCATTGATGTCAACTTTACCAAGGTCAAGCACCTTAGGAATCCCTTTACATATAGATGGAAGCCAGCTGCTAATGTTGCCGTGGCAACTGGTGTGAGATCCATCAGAGTTATTGGAAGGATTTTCTCTGTGATTTCACGAGCTTTTAAACTAACCGGGCTAAAGTGGGATCCAGAGATTGAGGCTGCCCTCCCTCTGTCCCAATGTCCTTTTCCTCGTCTTTTAATTTCATTCCGGGGTTTTATCTCCTTTAACTCGATGGAGAAATCCTCGGTGTATAGTCTAAGTGTTAACACTCTCATTCCTGACAGACCTGCAGAGCCACGAGCTCATTGGAAAGCGTTGCTTCAAGCTGGCCATTCCGCAACAATCAAATGGCACGTGATGTATAAGGAGCCAATCGTCAAGCGCTCTGGGGATTTACAATGGCGGCTGGCGCACTACATCTTGCCTTGCAATGTTCTGTCCCATCGCATATGTTCTGAAAATTCAGAATTGTGCCCTTTCTGCGATGCCCCTGAAACCATTTTTCATGCCTTCATTGAGTGTTCGAGACTGTCCTCCCTTTTTAATATTTTATTACATGTGACTCAGGGGCTCGGTTTGATTTTCACACATTGTGTTTTTATATATGGTTTTAATATTTCTCATTTAAGTAAAAATGAATGTTTTTTAGGGAACTTCTTGTGCTCTGAAGCAAAGCTTGCCATTTATCTTTCAAGAAAACGGAAATTGCAGAACATTGATATTTTAGCTGATGACCTTTTAAGGATTTTTAAAGCGTCGGTTACATCTCGTGTCCATTTTGAGTTTGAAACCCATGATTTTGCTGTCTTTGAAAAACGATGGTGTGCCAAACAATCTTTATGTAGCTTGGTCAATGGTGTTTTAGTAATTAATTTATAATCTGGAATCTTTGCTTCTATGTTACCCCATCCACCATGCTCTTCCTCTGCATGTGTTGCATGTATTTTTCTTTGAAGTAAGCCATAACCCTTTTGTTTGGAAATAATTGTCTGGAATCACATTGAATGATACCTTTCAATAAAGAGGAACAAAAATCAAAATCTCTCTCTCTCTCTCTCTCTCTCTCTCTCTCTCGTGCGCCCCCTGCTGGTCGTTGGTGAGTCGTGCGTGGGTGTGGCAATCATGGCTGCTGTGTGTGAGGAGCTGTGAGTACTGTGTTGTGTTGTTGCCTTTCCCATCCCCCTTTTCACTCCCTCTGTGTCCTTGTACGTGTTTGTGAAGTTTTCCCCGTGTTTTCCTTCTTTGTTGAGACAAGAGAGAGAAAGAGAGCGCGCATGGTGAGTTTGGTGCGAGTCCTAAAGAACCTTGTGTTCTTCGGGCCTGTGCTCTGCTTGCCGTGTTCTTCATTATCGTCGTTTATCGGCTCCCTTATTCTATTTCTTTTCATTTTACCTTCGCCTGCAGGCTTTGCTTGCGATAGGTTCTATTTTGTTTTGTTTTTTCAAATTTTTCCTTAGTTTTGGTTCATTTATCGCTATGGCAAGCGGTCGTTTGCAGAATAGTATTTATGAGTCGCTGACTCGAAAGAATGGAGTCATCGCGAGTCCGCCCGACGGAGTTCGGGTCGAGGACATTGTGTTGGGCTTGGGAGAGCTCGTTGGGATCGAGAACGTTTTAGCGGCTTCGAAGATGAGCCAACGAGTTGTGGTTTTTCTTTCAGAGGAGCGCTACGTAGCCCAGGCGGTCGAAACGGGTTTGTCGGTACCGCCGGACATTTTTGTTAATGTGAGTCCGATGGACACGCCGGCGGTGAAAGTGATTTTGTCGAATATTCCGCCGTGCGTGAAAAGCGGAGATATTGTGTCCGTTTTAAAACAGTTTGGGACCGTGGTGTCACGAGTCTCCATGATTCCTCTTCGTTTGCGATCCGATTCAACGGTTCGTCACATAATGTCGTTCCGACGGCATTGCTACATCGTGCTAAAGAACAACGCCCAGTCGCTCAATGCGTCGGCAACGCTGGTTGCTGATAAGCGAAACAACATGATGTACATCGCAACGGAGACGATGACGTGTTTCACCTGCGGGGAGCACGGACATTTGAAAGGTGCTTGTCCGACGTCCATGTCCGGTGGCACATCGACACGGACGGAGCCAAACGCTGCCTCAAGTGGCACATCGACACGGACCGAGCCAAACGCTGCCTCATGTGGCACATCCAGGACGCTGGATCAGCCTTCACTTCCGAGGCTTGAAACTGAGGAACCCCCGACGGAAGACGGGGTTTTCATCACTGTGACCTCCAAGAAGAGGCAAAAACGTGGCGGGGTTGGTGAGGACGTGCAATCGAGCCGTCCGAAAAAAATGGCGTCGGCAAAGGAGCTTAACAATCCTGTTTCAGAAACGGATTCGTCCACGGCTGGTTTTGCTTTGCAAAACAGATTCAGTGTTTTAGGCGAAGAAGAAGAAGAAGAAGACGTTTCCGCACCTGATTGTTGCGAGCCGCGCACAACGGCCCCAGATCCGATCGTAAATACCTCCATGACTACTGGCAAGGTGACCTCTAATGAGGTGCCTGATGCACCCCCACTCCCTGTTGAGTGTGAAATGTCGGAAACCATGGAGGCGGAAAATGTAACGACCTCTTCTCCGGTAGAGTGCGAAGCCTCCGTTGCAGAAACCTCAGTTTCTCACCTGGATTTTAAAACCCCCATTACGGAAACACCGGTCCTGCCTCTGGAAAAGGGCGAATTTTCCACTGTGGAAACACTCACATCAGAGTGTGTTAATGTTAATAGAAACTACTCTGATGATGACTCAGACGGTGCCTCGTCGCTTGCCTCCGGTGCTAGTATTGAAGCCTGGAATGATCCAGGTTTGGCTCAAGGTTCCGAGGGAGGCGCTGAAGTGTCACCCACCAAGATCTTAAAGTTTCTTCAAGACACGTTTCGAAAGAAACAAATCAAAATCAATAATTTTTTCCCAGATTTGTCTGCTTTCATAACTTCCTCCAAACATCTCCTCCTCAAGGCAGAACAGCTTGGTGTGACAGAGTCACAAGTGTTTCGCCTTAGGAAATGTGTGCTCAAAGCCAGGAAGGAGTTGCAGGCACAGTCTGACTTCTTCCCCACTTAATTATTCATCTTTAAATTTACAAGATGACCTTTTCTATTGTAACCTTAAATATTAATGGGGGGTGCTCCCCCCTGCGTAAGGCCCAGGTAAAGTCGCTTGTCCAGCATAAACGCTTTGATATTGTTCTTTTGCAAGAGACGAGGTGTAGCCCTTCTTGCGTTAGTGAATGGAACAGAATGATGAAAGGACAGTGGTTCTTTAGCAGCTTGGCCTGCTCTCGTGCTGGAGTTGCTGTCTATTTGCATCATTCTTTCTGTGCACAGGGTGTCGCTTTTAAAGAAATTATTAAAGGGCATTTAGTCTCAGTAAATTTCTTTTTTAATGGTTATAAGCACACGATCCTAAATGTATATTCACCGAGTAATAGCACAGAAAGATTAAATTTTTTTACACAGTTGGATTTTACTCTCACGCACCTTGACTTTGATGGTATTGTTTGTCTGAGTGGGGATTTCAACTGCACAATGGACCCCACTCTTGATCGCAATGGAGCAGAGCCCCATCCAGCAAGCTTGGTGCCTCTAAGGGGAGCATTGTCCAAGTTTTCCTTTGTGGATGTGTGGAGGCTCCAGAATCCATCCGCACGTCAATATACATGGTGCCGCTGTGCAAATGGCCGGCTGTCTCTTGCGAGGCTGGACAGAATATATGTCAACAGTGACTCCTTAAATGTTGTGGGCCACGCTGTTGTAGCCCCGAGCGGTTTTTCGGACCACCATATGGCCATTCTTCATGTCCTTTCTCCGGCCCGGAATCGCGGTGCTGCTTACTGGACTTTCAACGTCAGCCTCTTGCAAAATGAAGCGTTTCTTGATGCTTTTCGGGCCTTTTGGGAAGTTATAAAGTTGCGAAAGCCTTCCTTCTCTTGCCTTGGGCAATGGTGGGATAACGCAAAGGCCCAGATTAGGTCATTTTGCCAACAATATAACTCCTTTTGTACGAAGAATGAAACAGCGATGCAAACTCTCATCGCCAAAGAGATCTTGTGTCTGCAATCAAACCTTCCGGCCCAGAGCGCTGAAAGGACTTGTTCTTTAATTGTGAAGAAGAAAGCCCTCCTTGCTAAGCTCTGCGCAAAGCAGGCTCGAGGGGCTCTAATACGATTACGAATGGAGAACCTGCGTTTCATTGATACCTCTTCGAAATTCTTCTTCGGTTTGGAACTGCGAGCGAAGAGAAACCAGCAAATAACTTCACTGTGCACGCAAGGAGGTCGAACGACTCAGGACCAAAACGAGATCAGAAATTTGGCCAAAGAATATTTTTCAGATTTGTATTGTGCTAGGAACACAAAGAAGAATGTGATTCTTTCAATGACTGCTTCTCTGCCAACCCTGTCTGAGTCTGCACGGCAGCAACTGGACGAAGAAGTTACCCTAGGGGAACTCTTTGCCGCTTTGCAAACTTTGCCCACCGGCAAGGCTTCGGGGCTGGATGGAATCCCTGCGGAGCTCTATAAGGCCTTGTGGGACCAACTGGGACCCGAACTGCTCGGCCTCTTAATTGAGGGCCTGCATTCAGGCTTATTACCACTCAGTTGCCGTAGGGCTGTACTTGCCCTTATACCCAAGAAGGGAGACCTACAACAACTTCGGAATTGGCGTCCAATTTCCCTCCTCTGCACTGACTATAAAATTATTTCAAAAACTCTCGCAAACCGCCTCAAGCCTGTCATCGGGGATATTGTACACCCCTCATTCCAAAGAAAGGAGACTTGCTCTATATTAAAAACTGGCGCCCAATCTCTTTGCTATGCACAGACTATAAAGTATTCTCAAAAGCCCTGGCATCGCGACTTACTCCTCATCTCTCCTCATTGTTGAAAGAAGACCAATGTTATTGTGTACCCAAGCGCTCCATCTATGACAACATCTCCCTCGTAAGAGACATGATTGAACTGTGCAAAGAAAACCCCACAGATTTGGGACTTCTTCTCCTTGATCAGGAGAAGGCCTTTGACCGCGTCGATCATCGGTACCTCTTCAAAGTGCTTGAACGGTTTGGACTTGGTCCGACCTTCATTTCTTACATTAAGATACTGTATAACAATATCTCTAGTGTGCTTAAGATAAACAATGGACTTGTTACACCCTTCCCTGTCAACAGGGGAATTCGACAAGGTTGCCCCCTCTCTGGCTTGCTCTATGCTCTCTCCATCGAACCCTTACTGGGTTATTTGCGTGCTAGACTAACCGGGGTTGGGTTTTCTCATCTTGAACGGCCCATTAAGGTGCTGGCATATGCTGATGATGTGTGTGTTTTTGTGCGGAACCTCAATGACATTAACGTTGTCCGTTATTGTCTATCCGTGTTTGAAAAGGCTTCTTCAGCCAAAGTGAATTGGGAGAAAACGAGCGCCATTTGGCTTGGTCCGTCATGTCACTCAGCACCCAAACTTCCTGCTCCTCTTGCATGGGCCACTGATGGCGTGAAATACCTTGGAGTGTTCTTGGGTAATGACGCCACAGTAGCAAAGAATTGGGCTGGTCTGTTGGATCTTGTTGAAGGAAAACTGCAAAAATGGAGAAATCTGATAACACAACTGTCTTATCGTGGAAGGGTCTTGGTGATCAACAGTTTGGTGGCCTCTACCCTATGGCACAGGTTCTTTGTGCTGCACCCTCCGGCAGTGTTGCTTCAACAGCTCCAGAAGTGCTTTGTGTCTTTCTTCTGGGATGGAAAGCACTGGTTGCGACCCGAGGTCCTCAGCTTGCCACTGACCGATGGAGGCCAAGGCCTGGTTGACATAAAGAGCCGGTTAACGGCCTTTCGACTTTTGGTTGCTCTACACATGCTGTACATGCACCCCTCTCCACCTTGGGTCGACGTCGCTCATCGCCTTTTGCAGCAGGCGGGGAGACTAGGCTATGACCACGCTATATTCTTGATGGATCTCTCGCATCTTGATATGTCTCCCCTCTCCAGGTTTTATCAGAGTGTACTAAACGCATGGCGAACTCTAACGACAACAAGAGCTACGCATTCGTACACAAAGCAAATGTTCTTGATGGAACCTTTGTTTTACAATTCAATCTTCCATGATATGCCTGCTGATAGGTGTCTCGTTCAATGCTTTGTCGCGAAGAACATAAAATCGGTCGCCGATCTTTTAAGCCCAAATGGCAGTTGGATTGGAGCTGATGCATTGGCAAGCCTGGTTGGCGTGCGATCCTCCAGAGTTGTGGCACGTATGCTACGCTGTGTGCTTCATACCTATGTACAGCTTGCACCTAACTGGGAGCAAGTCCAAGCAGACAACGAACAAGGTGCTTCTCCTGCTACCTTTCCTGAACTTATTTGCAAGTTTTCTCTTGCCAACTCTCCTCCGTGTACCCCCTTTAGCATAGGATTCAATGGGTTTCCTAAACAAAAAGACCTCTATTTGGGTTGCGTAAGTTTCCATTTGCAAGGGCAAATGACACAGCAGAGGGTTCGATGGAGAGACCTCTTACCTTGTTCCCCCCCATATTTTCCTAATTGGAAAGGATTCTATCATCCTCCTGTGCCGCCACGACATGGTGACCTCCAATGGAGACTTGCACACTGGATCCTCCCCTCTAACCACTTGCTGCACCGCTTCTCAAGTCTCCTAGCAGATGAATGTCCCTTTTGTAAAAGGCCTGAAAACCTCTTTCATATTTATGTTGAATGTCAACGGTTGGCTCCTTTATTTATCTTTCTTAAGAATTGTTTTGGCAGGATTGGTTTGGTTTTCAACACTTGTGTTTTCATTTATGGCTTAGACATCTCACACAAGAATTTGAATGATGTGTTAGGTAATTTCCTGCTTGCACAGGCAAAAATGGCAGTGTATAAATCAAGAAAAAGAAAAGTTGATGACCTTGGAGCTAATGAGGAAAATGCCTTGTTCTTGTTTAAAAATCTTGTGACGAGCCGTGTAAAGTTAGACTTTGCCTTTTTCTCCATAACAGGAAGGCTGCCACAGTTTGAGACCAAATGGTGCGTGAAAGAAGTCATTTGTAAAATCCTGGAGAAACGTTTATTGTTTTGTGAAATGTTTTGTGCATAATTTTACTGTATTAATATTTTTTTTGTTTGTTTCTCTGCTTGAAATGAGAATGTGACCCCTATTTGGGGGTTTTCTTTTCTATTTTTATAATAAATAGATACAAAAGTCTCTCTCTCTCTCTCTCTCTCTCTCTCTCTCGCGCACCCCCTGCTGGTCGTTGGTGAGTCGTGCGTGGGTGTGGCAATCATGGCTGCTGTGTGTGAGGAGCTGTGAGTACTGTGTTGTGTTGTTGCCTTTCCCATCCCCCTTTTCACTCCCTCTGTGTCCTTGTACGTGTTTGTGAAGTTTTCCCCGTGTTTTCCTTCTTTGTTGAGACAAGAGAGAGAAAGAGAGCGTGCATGGTGAGTTTGGTGCGAGTCCTAAAGAACCTTGTGTTCTTCGGGCCTGTGCTCTGCTTGCCGTGTTCTTCATTATCGTCGTTTATCGGCTCCCTTATTCTATTTCTTTTCATTTTACCTTCGCCTGCAGGCTTTGCTTGCGATAGGTTCTATTTTGTTTTGTTTTTTCAAATTTTTCCTTAGTTTTGGTTCATTTATCGCTATGGCAAGCGGTCGTTTGCAGAATAGTATTTATGAGTCGCTGACTCGAAAGAATGGAGTCATCGCGAGTCCGCCCGACGGAGTTCGGGTCGAGGACATTGTGTTGGGCTTGGGAGAGCTCGTTGGGATCGAGAACGTTTTAGCGGCTTCGAAGATGAGCCAACGAGTTGTGGTTTTTCTTTCAGAGGAGCGCTACGTAGCCCAGGCGGTCGAAACGGGTTTGTCGGTACCGCCGGACATTTTTGTTAATGTGAGTCCGATGGACACGCCGGCGGTGAAAGTGATTTTGTCGAATATTCCGCCGTGCGTGAAAAGCGGAGATATTGTGTCCGTTTTAAAACAGTTTGGGACCGTGGTGTCACGAGTCTCCATGATTCCTCTTCGTTTGCGATCCGATTCAACGGTTCGTCACATAATGTCGTTCCGACGGCATTGCTACATCGTGCTAAAGAACAACGCCCAGTCGCTCAATGCGTCGGCAACGCTGGTTGCTGATAAGCGAAACAACATGATGTACATCGCAACGGAGACGATGACGTGTTTCACCTGCGGGGAGCACGGACATTTGAAAGGTGCTTGTCCGACGTCCATGTCCGGTGGCACATCGACACGGACGGAGCCAAACGCTGCCTCAAGTGGCACATCGACACGGACCGAGCCAAACGCTGCCTCATGTGGCACATCCAGGACGCTGGATCAGCCTTCACTTCCGAGGCTTGAAACTGAGGAACCCCCGACGGAAGACGGGGTTTTCATCACTGTGACCTCCAAGAAGAGGCAAAAACGTGGCGGGGTTGGTGAGGACGTGCAATCGAGCCGTCCGAAAAAAATGGCGTCGGCAAAGGAGCTTAACGATCCTGTTTCAGAAACGGATTCGTCCACGGCTGGTTTTGCTTTGCAAAACAGATTCAGTGTTTTAGGCGAAGAAGAAGAAGAAGAAGACGTTTCCGCACCTGATTGTTGCGAGCCGCGCACAACGGCCCCAGATCCGATCGTAAACACCTCCATGACTACTGGCAAGGTGACCTCTAATGAGGTGCCTGATGCACCCCCACTCCCTGTTGAGTGTGAAATGTCGGAAACCATGGAGGCGGAAAATGTAACGACCTCTTCTCCGGTAGAGTGCGAAGCCTCCGTTGCAGAAACCTCAGTTTCTCACCTGGATTTTAAAACCCCCATTACGGAAACACCGGTCCTGCCTCTGGAAAAGAGCGAATTTTCCACTGTGGAAACACTCACATCAGAGTGTGTTAATGTTAATAGAAACTACTCTGATGATGACTCAGACGGTGCCTCGTCGCTTGCCTCCGGTGCTAGTATTGAAGCCTGGAATGATCCAGGTTTGGCTCAAGGTTCCGAGGGAGGCGCTGAAGTGTCACCCACCAAGATCTTAAAGTTTCTTCAAGACACGTTTCGAAAGAAACAAATCAAAATCAATAATTTTTTCCCAGATTTGTCTGCTTTCATAACTTCCTCCAAACATCTCCTCCTCAAGGCAGAACAGCTTGGTGTGACAGAGTCACAAGTGTTTCGCCTTAGGAAATGTGTGCTCAAAGCCAGGAAGGAGTTGCAGGCACAGTCTGACTTCTTCCCCACTTAATTATTCATCTTTAAATTTACAAGATGACCTTTTCTATTGTAACCTTAAATATTAATGGGGGGTGCTCCCCCCTGCGTAAGGCCCAGGTAAAGTCGCTTGTCCAGCATAAACGCTTTGATATTGTTCTTTTGCAAGAGACGAGGTGTAGCCCTTCTTGCGTTAGTGAATGGAACAGAATGATGAAAGGACAGTGGTTCTTTAGCAGCTTGGCCTGCTCTCGTGCTGGAGTTGCTGTCTATTTGCATCATTCTTTCTGTGCACAGGGTGTCGCTTTTAAAGAAATTATTAAAGGGCATTTAGTCTCAGTAAATTTCTTTTTTAATGGTTATAAGCACACGATCCTAAATGTATATTCACCGAGTAATAGCACAGAAAGATTAAATTTTTTTACACAGTTGGATTTTACTCTCACGCACCTTGACTTTGATGGTATTGTTTGTCTGAGTGGGGATTTCAACTGCACAATGGACCCCACTCTTGATCGCAATGGAGCAGAGCCCCATCCAGCAAGCTTGGTGCCTCTAAGGGGAGCATTGTCCAAGTTTTCCTTTGTGGATGTGTGGAGGCTCCAGAATCCATCCGCACGTCAATATACATGGTGCCGCTGTGCAAATGGCCGGCTGTCTCTTGCGAGGCTGGACAGAATATATGTCAACAGTGACTCCTTAAATGTTGTGGGCCACGCTGTTGTAGCCCCGAGCGGTTTTTCGGACCACCATATGGCCATTCTTCATGTCCTTTCTCCGGCCCGGAATCGCGGTGCTGCTTACTGGACTTTCAACGTCAGCCTCTTGCAAAATGAAGCGTTTCTTGATGCTTTTCGGGCCTTTTGGGAAGTTATAAAGTTGCGAAAGCCTTCCTTCTCTTGCCTTGGGCAATGGTGGGATAACGCAAAGGCCCAGATTAGGTCATTTTGCCAACAATATAACTCCTTTTGTACGAAGAATGAAACAGCGATGCAAACTCTCATCGCCAAAGAGATCTTGTGTCTGCAATCAAACCTTCCGGCCCAGAGCGCTGAAAGGACTTGTTCTTTAATTGTGAAGAAGAAAGCCCTCCTTGCTAAGCTCTGCGCAAAGCAGGCTCGAGGGGCTCTAATACGATTACGAATGGAGAACCTGCGTTTCATTGATACCTCTTCGAAATTCTTCTTCGGTTTGGAACTGCGAGCGAAGAGAAACCAGCAAATAACTTCACTGTGCACGCAAGGAGGTCGAACGACTCAGGACCAAAACGAGATCAGAAATTTGGCCAAAGAATATTTTTCAGATTTGTATTGTGCTAGGAACACAAAGAAGAATGTGATTCTTTCAATGACTGCTTCTCTGCCAACCCTGTCTGAGTCTGCACGGCAGCAACTGGACGAAGAAGTTACCCTAGGGGAACTCTTTGCCGCTTTGCAAACTTTGCCCACCGGCAAGGCTTCGGGGCTGGATGGAATCCCTGCGGAGCTCTATAAGGCCTTGTGGGACCAACTGGGACCCGAACTGCTCGGCCTCTTAATTGAGGGCCTGCATTCAGGCTTATTACCACTCAGTTGCCGTAGGGCTGTACTTGCCCTTATACCCAAGAAGGGAGACCTACAACAACTTCGGAATTGGCGTCCAATTTCCCTCCTCTGCACTGACTATAAAATTATTTCAAAAACTCTCGCAAACCGCCTCAAGCCTGTCATCGGGGATATTGTACACCCCGATCAATCATATTGTATCCCAAAAAGAACAATACATGATTGTATTTTTATTGTGCGTGACGCGATTGACATTTGTACCGCGGAACAAAGAAATGTTGGTCTAGTGTTTTTAGATCAAGAAAAGGCTTTTGATGCCATCGATCATTTTTATCTCTTTGCTGTTTTACGGGGGTTTGGTTTTGGTGAAACTTTCATCGGTCACGTCAAATTATTGTATAATAATATTTTTAGCCTGCTTAAGGTGAATAATATTTTAAGTCAGCCTTTTTCTGTGACTCGGGGTATTCGCCAAGGGTGCCCTTTGTCCGGCCTTCTTTATTCCCTCTCCGTTGAGCCTCTTCTGAATCGGTTGCGCACACGGCTTCGTGGTTTCTGTCCTCTGCCATTGGCCAACCCGGTAAAGACCGTCGCTTATGCGGATGACCTATGCGCGTTTGTTAATTCGGATGAAGATATTTGTGCCCTGGTCGAGTCCACCAATGAGTTTACCTTGGCTAGCTCCGTAAAGGTCAACTGGCAGAAGTCCAAAGCTCTTTACTTAGGTCCCCAGAATGGTATCCCCCCTCCGACCCTGCCAATGCAGCTTGAGTGGGCACATGATGGGATATGCTACCTCGGGGTCTTTCTCGGCACTCAGGATTTCCTTTCTAAAAACTGGGAATCGCTGATTACCAAGACTGAGCAGCGGCTGCAAAAATGGAGGGGACTATTGAGACAGCTTTCCTATCGGGGTCGTACTCTGGTCATCAATAATCTTGAGGCATCGATGCTGTGGCATAGGTTTATGGCACTACAGGCCCCAGGTTCTATTCTTAAAAAGCTCCAAAGTATTTTTATCAATTTCTTTTGGGATGGGAAGCACTGGCTCCGGCCCGGCGTAATAAGTCTGCCCATTGCCGAAGGTGGACAGGGATTGATAGACGTAACAAGTAAAGTGATGGCTTTTCGCCTCCTTGCATTACGAAGGCTGCTGTATTCCGATGTACCATGGAAAGCCTTTGCTCACTGCTTGCTCAGGCAAGCAGGGAGACTTGGCTTCGGTGACGAAATCTTTCTTCTTGACGCAGCGAGGGTGGACATAACATCGATCCCCTTGTTTTACAGAAGTATGCTGGAAGCATGGCGGACAGTCGCGTTTTGCCGCGACACCAGTGCCTATACTCTCCAAATGTTTTTAAATGAACCAATTTTCTTTAATCCCTTTTTTAAAGGGGTCTTTAGTGACCGTTCCTTTGTGCAAAAGTTCATTGATGTCAACTTTACCAAGGTCAAGCACCTTAGGAATCCCTTTACATATAGATGGAAGCCAGCTGCTAATGTTGCCGTGGCAACTGGTGTGAGATCCATCAGAGTTATTGGAAGGATTTTCTCTGTGATTTCACGAGCTTTTAAACTAACCGGGCTAAAGTGGGATCCAGAGATTGAGGCTGCCCTCCCTCTGTCCCAATGTCCTTTTCCTCGTCTTTTAATTTCATTCCGGGGTTTTATCTCCTTTAACTCGATGGAGAAATCCTCGGTGTATAGTCTAAGTGTTAACACTCTCATTCCTGACAGACCTGCAGAGCCACGAGCTCATTGGAAAGCGTTGCTTCAAGCTGGCCATTCCGCAACAATCAAATGGCACGTGATGTATAAGGAGCCAATCGTCAAGCGCTCTGGGGATTTACAATGGCGGCTGGCGCACTACATCTTGCCTTGCAATGTTCTGTCCCATCGCATATGTTCTGAAAATTCAGAATTGTGCCCTTTCTGCGATGCCCCTGAAACCATTTTTCATGCCTTCATTGAGTGTTCGAGACTGTCCTCCCTTTTTAATATTTTATTACATGTGACTCAGGGGCTCGGTTTGATTTTCACACATTGTGTTTTTATATATGGTTTTAATATTTCTCATTTAAGTAAAAATGAATGTTTTTTAGGGAACTTCTTGTGCTCTGAAGCAAAGCTTGCCATTTATCTTTCAAGAAAACGGAAATTGCAGAACATTGATATTTTAGCTGATGACCTTTTAAGGATTTTTAAAGCGTCGGTTACATCTCGTGTCCATTTTGAGTTTGAAACCCATGATTTTGCTGTCTTTGAAAAACGATGGTGTGCCAAACAATCTTTATGTAGCTTGGTCAATGGTGTTTTAGTAATTAATTTATAATCTGGAATCTTTGCTTCTATGTTACCCCATCCACCATGCTCTTCCTCTGCATGTGTTGCATGTATTTTTCTTTGAAGTAAGCCATAACCCTTTTGTTTGGAAATAATTGTCTGGAATCACATTGAATGATACCTTTCAATAAAGAGGAACAAAAATCAAAATCTCTCTCTCTCTCTCTCTCTCGTGCGCCCCCTGCTGGTCGTTGGTGAGTCGTGCGTGGGTGTGGCAATCATGGCTGCTGTGTGTGAGGAGCTGTGAGTACTGTGTTGTGTTGTTGCCTTTCCCATCCCCCTTTTCACTCCCTCTGTGTCCTTGTACGTGTTTGTGAAGTTTTCCCCGTGTTTTCCTTCTTTGTTGAGACAAGAGAGAGAAAGAGAGCGCGCATGGTGAGTTTGGTGCGAGTCCTAAAGAACCTTGTGTTCTTCGGGCCTGTGCTCTGCTTGCCGTGTTCTTCATTATCGTCGTTTATCGGCTCCCTTATTCTATTTCTTTTCATTTTACCTTCGCCTGCAGGCTTTGCTTGCGATAGGTTCTATTTTGTTTTGTTTTTTCAAATTTTTCCTTAGTTTTGGTTCATTTATCGCTATGGCAAGCGGTCGTTTGCAGAATAGTATTTATGAGTCGCTGACTCGAAAGAATGGAGTCATCGCGAGTCCGCCCGACGGAGTTCGGGTCGAGGACATTGTGTTGGGCTTGGGAGAGCTCGTTGGGATCGAGAACGTTTTAGCGGCTTCGAAGATGAGCCAACGAGTTGTGGTTTTTCTTTCAGAGGAGCGCTACGTAGCCCAGGCGGTCGAAACGGGTTTGTCGGTACCGCCGGACATTTTTGTTAATGTGAGTCCGATGGACACGCCGGCGGTGAAAGTGATTTTGTCGAATATTCCGCCGTGCGTGAAAAGCGGAGATATTGTGTCCGTTTTAAAACAGTTTGGGACCGTGGTGTCACGAGTCTCCATGATTCCTCTTCGTTTGCGATCCGATTCAACGGTTCGTCACATAATGTCGTTCCGACGGCATTGCTACATCGTGCTAAAGAACAACGCCCAGTCGCTCAATGCGTCGGCAACGCTGGTTGCTGATAAGCGAAACAACATGATGTACATCGCAACGGAGACGATGACGTGTTTCACCTGCGGGGAGCACGGACATTTGAAAGGTGCTTGTCCGACGTCCATGTCCGGTGGCACATCGACACGGACGGAGCCAAACGCTGCCTCAAGTGGCACATCGACACGGACCGAGCCAAACGCTGCCTCATGTGGCACATCCAGGACGCTGGATCAGCCTTCACTTCCGAGGCTTGAAACTGAGGAACCCCCGACGGAAGACGGGGTTTTCATCACTGTGACCTCCAAGAAGAGGCAAAAACGTGGCGGGGTTGGTGAGGACGTGCAATCGAGCCGTCCGAAAAAAATGGCGTCGGCAAAGGAGCTTAACGATCCTGTTTCAGAAACGGATTCGTCCACGGCTGGTTTTGCTTTGCAAAACAGATTCAGTGTTTTAGGCGAAGAAGAAGAAGAAGAAGACGTTTCCGCACCTGATTGTTGCGAGCCGCGCACAACGGCCCCAGATCCGATCGTAAATACCTCCATGACTACTGGCAAGGTGACCTCTAATGAGGTGCCTGATGCACCCCCACTCCCTGTTGAGTGTGAAATGTCAAACCATGGAGGCGGAAAATGTAACGACCTCTTCTCCGGTAGAGTGCGAAGCCTCCGTTGCAGAAACCTCAGTTTCTCACCTGGATTTTAAAACCCCCATTACGGAAACACCGGTCCTGCCTCTGGAAAAGGGCGAATTTTCCACTGTGGAAACACTCACATCAGAGTGTGTTAATGTTAATAGAAACTACTCTGATGATGACTCAGACGGTGCCTCGTCGCTTGCCTCCGGTGCTAGTATTGAAGCCTGGAATGATCCAGGTTTGGCTCAAGGTTCCGAGGGAGGCGCTGAAGTGTCACCCACCAAGATCTTAAAGTTTCTTCAAGACACGTTTCGAAAGAAACAAATCAAAATCAATAATTTTTTCCCAGATTTGTCTGCTTTCATAACTTCCTCCAAACATCTCCTCCTCAAGGCAGAACAGCTTGGTGTGACAGAGTCACAAGTGTTTCGCCTTAGGAAATGTGTGCTCAAAGCCAGGAAGGAGTTGCAGGCACAGTCTGACTTCTTCCCCACTTAATTATTCATCTTTAAATTTACAAGATGACCTTTTCTATTGTAACCTTAAATATTAATGGGGGGTGCTCCCCCCTGCGTAAGGCCCAGGTAAAGTCGCTTGTCCAGCATAAACGCTTTGATATTGTTCTTTTGCAAGAGACGAGGTGTAGCCCTTCTTGCGTTAGTGAATGGAACAGAATGATGAAAGGACAGTGGTTCTTTAGCAGCTTGGCCTGCTCTCGTGCTGGAGTTGCTGTCTATTTGCATCATTCTTTCTGTGCACAGGGTGTCGCTTTTAAAGAAATTATTAAAGGGCATTTAGTCTCAGTAAATTTCTTTTTTAATGGTTATAAGCACACGATCCTAAATGTATATTCACCGAGTAATAGCACAGAAAGATTAAATTTTTTTACACAGTTGGATTTTACTCTCACGCACCTTGACTTTGATGGTATTGTTTGTCTGAGTGGGGATTTCAACTGCACAATGGACCCCACTCTTGATCGCAATGGAGCAGAGCCCCATCCAGCAAGCTTGGTGCCTCTAAGGGGAGCATTGTCCAAGTTTTCCTTTGTGGATGTGTGGAGGCTCCAGAATCCATCCGCACGTCAATATACATGGTGCCGCTGTGCAAATGGCCGGCTGTCTCTTGCGAGGCTGGACAGAATATATGTCAACAGTGACTCCTTAAATGTTGTGGGCCACGCTGTTGTAGCCCCGAGCGGTTTTTCGGACCACCATATGGCCATTCTTCATGTCCTTTCTCCGGCCCGGAATCGCGGTGCTGCTTACTGGACTTTCAACGTCAGCCTCTTGCAAAATGAAGCGTTTCTTGATGCTTTTCGGGCCTTTTGGGAAGTTATAAAGTTGCGAAAGCCTTCCTTCTCTTGCCTTGGGCAATGGTGGGATAACGCAAAGGCCCAGATTAGGTCATTTTGCCAACAATATAACTCCTTTTGTACGAAGAATGAAACAGCGATGCAAACTCTCATCGCCA
Source organism: Myxine glutinosa (assembly GCF_964187855.1). Classification (NCBI taxonomy): domain Eukaryota; kingdom Metazoa; phylum Chordata; class Myxini; order Myxiniformes; family Myxinidae; genus Myxine; species Myxine glutinosa. The sequence continues at coordinate 167,280,998 of NC_136263.1, forward strand.
AAGAGATCTTGTGTCTGCAATCAAACCTTCCGGCCCAGAGCGCTGAAAGGACTTGTTCTTTAATTGTGAAGAAGAAAGCCCTCCTTGCTAAGCTCTGCGCAAAGCAGGCTCGAGGGGCTCTAATACGATTACGAATGGAGAACCTGCGTTTCATTGATACCTCTTCGAAATTCTTCTTCGGTTTGGAACTGCGAGCGAAGAGAAACCAGCAAATAACTTCACTGTGCACGCAAGGAGGTCGAACGACTCAGGACCAAAACGAGATCAGAAATTTGGCCAAAGAATATTTTTCAGATTTGTATTGTGCTAGGAACACAAAGAAGAATGTGATTCTTTCAATGACTGCTTCTCTGCCAACCCTGTCTGAGTCTGCACGGCAGCAACTGGACGAAGAAGTTACCCTAGGGGAACTCTTTGCCGCTTTGCAAACTTTGCCCACCGGCAAGGCTTCGGGGCTGGATGGAATCCCTGCGGAGCTCTATAAGGCCTTCTGGGACCAACTGGGACCCGAACTGCTCGGCCTCTTAATTGAGGGCCTGCATTCAGGCTTATTACCACTCAGTTGCCGTAGGGCTGTACTTGCCCTTATACCCAAGAAGGGAGACCTACAACAACTTCGGAATTGGCGTCCAATTTCCCTCCTCTGCACTGACTATAAAATTATTTCAAAAACTCTCGCAAACCGCCTCAAGCCTGTCATCGGGGATATTGTACACCCCGATCAATCATATTGTATCCCAAAAAGAACAATACATGATTGTATTTTTATTGTGCGTGATGCGATTGACATTTGTACCGCGGAACAAAGAAATGTTGGTCTAGTGTTTTTAGATCAAGAAAAGGCTTTTGATGCCATCGATCATTTTTATTCTCTTTGCTGTTTTACGGGGGTTTGGTTTTGGTGAAACTTTCATCGGTCACGTCAAATTATTGTATAATAATATTTTTAGCCTGCTTAAGGTGAATAATATTTTAAGTCAGCCTTTTTCTGTGACTCGGGGTATTCGCCAAGGGTGCCCTTTGTCCGGCCTTCTTTATTCCCTCTCCGTTGAGCCTCTTCTGAATTGGTTGCGCACACGGCTTCGTGGTTTCTGTCCTCTGCCATTGGCCAACCCAGTAAAGACCGTCGCTTATGCGGGTGACCTATGCGCGTTTGTTAATTCCGATGAAGATATTTGTGCCCTGGTCGAGTCCACCAATGAGTTTACCTTGGCTAGCTCCGTAAAGGTCAACTGGCAGAAGTCCAAAGCTCTTTACTTAGGTCCCCAGAATGGTATCCCCCCTCCGACCCTGCCAATGCAGCTTGAGTGGGCACATGATGGGATATGCTACCTCAGGGTCTTTCTCGGCACTCAGGATTTCTTTTCTAAAAACTGGGAATCGCTGATTACCAAGACTGAGCAGCGGCTGCAAAAATGGAGGGGACTATTGAGACAGCTTTCCTATCGGGGTCGTACTCTGGTCATCAATAATCTTGCGGCATCGATGCTGTGGCATAGGTTTATGGCACTACAGGCCCCAGGTTCTATTCTTAAAAAGCTCCAAAGTATTTTTATCAATTTCTTTTGGGATGGGAAGCACTGGCTCCGGCCCGGCGTAATAAGTCTGCCCATTGCTGAAGGTGGACAGGGATTGATAGACGTAACAAGTAAAGTGATGGCTTTTCGCCTCCTTGCATTACGAAGGCTGCTGTATTCCGATGTACCATGGAAAGCCTTTGCTCACTGCTTGCTCAGGCAAGCAGGGAGACTTGGCTTCGGTGACGAAATCTTTCTTCTTGACGCAGCGAGGGTGGACATAACATCGATCCCCTTGTTTTACAGAAGTATGCTGGAAGCATGGCGGACAGTCGCGTTTTGTCGCGACACCAGTGCCTATACTCTCCAAATGTTTTTAAATGAACCAATTTTCTTTAATCCATTTTTTAAAGGGGTCTGTAGTGACCGTTCCTTTGTGCAAAAGTTCATTGATGTCAACTTTACCAGGGTCAAGCACCTGAGGAATCCCTTTACATATAGATGGAAGCCAGCTGCTAATGTTGCCGTGGCAACTGGTGTGAGATCCATCAGAGTTATTGGAAGGATTTTCTCTGTGATTTCACGAGCTTTTAAACTAACCGGGCTAAAGTGGGATCCAGAGATTGAGGCTGCCCTCCCTCTGTCCCAATGTCCTTTTCCTCGTCTTTTAATTTCATTTCGGGGTTTTATCTCCTTTAACTCGATGGAGAAATCCTCGGTGTATAGTCTAAGTGTTAACACTCTCATTCCTGACAGACCTGCAGAGCCACGAGCTCATTGGAAAGCGTTGCTTCAAGCTGGCCATTCCGCAACAATCAAATGGCACATGATGTATAAGGAGCCAATCGTCAAGCGCTCTGGGGATTTACAATGGCGGCTGGCGCACTACATCTTGCCTTGCAATGTTCTGTCCCATCGCATATGTTCTGAAAATTCAGAATTGTGCCCCTCCTGCGATGCCCCTGAAACCATTTTTCATGCCTTCATTGAGTGTTCGAGACTGTCCTCCCTTTTTAATATTTTATTACATGTGACTCAGGGGCTCGGTTTGATTTTCACACATTGTGTTTTTATATATGGTTTTAATATTTCTCATTTAAGTAAAAATGAATGTTTTTTTAGGGAACTTCTTGTGCTCTGAAGCAAAGCTTGCCATTTATCTTTCAAGAAAACGGAAATTGCAGAACATTGATATTTTAGCTGATGACCTTTTAAGGATTTTTAAAGCGTCGGTTACATCTCGTGTCCATTTTGAGTTTGAAACCCATGATTTTGCTGTCTTTGAAAAACGATGGTGTGCCAAACAATCTTTATGTAGCTTGGTCAATGGTGTTCTAGTAATTAATTTATAATCTGGAATCTTTGCTTCCATGTTACCCCATCCACCATGCTCTTCCTCTGCATGTGTTGCATGTATTTTTCTTTGAAGTAAGCCATAACCCTTTTGTTTGGAAATAATTGTCTGGAATCACATTGAATGATACCTTTCAATAAAGAGGAACAAAAATCAAAAAATCTCTCTCTCTCTCTCTGTCGCCACCTATCGGCTGTCGGTGCGTTTGGGTGTAGCGTCATGGCGGCTGTGAGCAACTGCTCGGTGTTTTGGTGAGTCCGTTGTGAGTTTTCCCTCCTCTCCTGCCCTCCCCTGCCCCCCCCCCTCCCTCAGCTTTTCCATCCTGTGTGCTTCGGCATTGTGTTTTCATTCGTTCTGCACCCTTGTCTTCGAGAGAGAGAGGATTGAGAGCGAGCCCATTTTGGGTGCGGCCTCCTGGCTTTGACGACGCTTTGTAAGCCATTTTTGTGCTTATAATGCACGTTTATTATTTACTTTAGTTCGATTATTTAGGTTTGATACCTTCTTGTCCGGTTCGGACAAGGGGGGGGGGGGGGATTTCGCTGGTATGGCGAATACACGCTCTCGTTACGAGGCGTTCGAAAATTTAACGCGTAAGCATGCATTCGCATGTGTTCCGCCTGAAGGAGCTCCGGCTGAGGACATTATCCTTGCCGTGGGATCCATCATAGGAGACGGTAATGTTCGTGCGGCATCACGAATGAACCAGAAATTTGTTGTCTTCGTGTCAGAAGAAAAACTCGTTCATGACGTCGTTAGTACCGGTCTAACCATAAAAGGGGGTCATTATATTACGGTATCCCCTATGGAGACGCCAGCTACCAAGATAACAATATCCAACGTTCCACCGTTTATGCCAGGCGAGAAACTCCTATGCGTTCTGTCTCGTTATGGTAAAATTGTTTCCCGAATCTCAATGATTCCGCTCGGGTGTCGCAGCGATCGTGTTAAACACGTAATGAGCTTTAGGAGGCAGGTGTACATGATTCTCCCGGATCGCGGAGCCGATACAGGTTTAAATATATCCTTTAAAGTATCGTTGGATGATCGGGAATACCACATGTATGCTTCCTCAGCCTCCTTAACTTGCTTTAATTGTGGAGAATTCAGACACGTTAAAAGATTCTGTCCTAGGGCCTCTTGTCCGAAGTGTGGTGAACCGGGACATAACAAAAGGGTTTGTAAAAAGGCCAATCCCTCCACCGCGCCTTCTGACACCCCGACTATGCTCGCTGACACCCGGACCGTATCTCCTGTTACCCCTACTGTACCTTCCGTCACCCGGACCGTATCTCCTGTCACCCCTACCGTACCTTCCGTCACCCGGACCGTACCCTCTGACACCCCGACCGCACCTTCGGACGCCCCGACCGTACCTTCTGACACCCCGACCGTACCTTCTGACACCCCGACCGTACCTTCTGACACCCCGACCGTACTTTCTGACACCCCGACCATACCCTTTGACCCCCCGACCGTACCCTCTGACACCCCGACCGTACCTTCTGACACCCCGACCGTACCTTCTGACACCCCGACCGTACCTTCTGACACCCCGACCGTACCTCCTGACACCCCGACCGTACCTTCTGACACCCCGACCGTACCTTCTGACACCCCGACCGTACCTTCTGACACCCCGACTGTACCTTCTGACACCCCGACCGTACCTTCTGACACCCCGACTGAGTCGTCTGTCACACCGGTGCTTTCCGATTCCAATGTGATGACACCCACCGATGTGACTGACACAACTAGCATTGCCCCATTTCCCGAACCCATGAACGAAGAATCCATAGTGTATGCTAAAAAGCGAAGGGCACCAGCGCCAAGCATTTTCGCTGGTGCTGCAAAGAAGGCGGTCATGGGCGGCACCATTTCCGGTGCACATGTGTCCGAGTGTCCCTCTGACATTCCCTCACTAACTGAGTACATGAATACCGTTGTCAATGACACCAGTGAGTCTCATTATGTAAATGAGCCGAAAAATAAAATTTGTACCTCTCACCTGGAAGTTTCCGAGTGCGAAACCTCCAGTGAAAGTATTACCATTTCCGAGCTGGGAAATGTTTTTCCGCTTGTCCCCCCTTTAAATACCGAGCAGACAAAGGATTCAATAAACGTTCCCACTGTACAAACGGGGCCGGTAAATCTGAGTTTGCTGGGATCTCAAACCCAAGCTCCGACCCCAGATACAAATATCCACCAAAGTGTTAACGAGTGCTCTCGGGAACACCTTGGGAAACTTGTGAAGGTGCCTCCAGACAAGACCGCGGGGGCAGCGGGTAATACCCCAGATCCTGACGACATGTTATCTGACGTGTCCGAGTCCGAAGATGACATTGAGGCAACCGCGCTGTCACAAGCGATGACAGGTCACTCGCAGGTATCCCCTCAACTCATTCTTACCTTCCTTAACGAAACGTATCATCACCGCAACATTGTCATTAAAGACTATTTCCCTGACTTGGCTGCATTCATGTGCACCGCAAAGTCAATAATCAAAGCGCGTGAGGATTTTGACCTGACGAAATCTCAATTCCACAGGTTAAGAAAGTTTGTTACCCGAGCAGGTACGGAGTGTTCCCAAGCACAGGGCGATTTCATTACCACGGAATGAAAAACATTTCCTTTGTGACCTTAAACATGAATGGTGGGGGTGCAAGTCACCTCCGTCAGGCCCAAGTCAAAAACTTGTTTGACCGTAAAAAGGCAAATGTTCTTTTACTACAAGAGACCCACATCACACCTAACGTGGAACATGACTGGTGCCAAACTTTCAAAGGGCAATGCTATTTTAGCAATCTGTCAGCCTCATCTGCTGGGGTTGGGTTTTTTCTAAAGCCAGGTCTAGCTTTTGAGTCTTGTCATTTTCAGGAAGTCATAAAAGGCCGGCTTATTTCCCTTCAGCTTGCACATCAAAACTTCCGCTGCACCATTTTCAATGTGTACGCACCTAGTGAGAGCAGGGACCGAAAGGCCTTCTTCACCTCCATGGTAAACCACCTGAAATCAGTTGATCTCGACCAATGTGTGTGCATTGGTGGTGACTTTAATTGCACCTTTGACCCTTCGAAGGATAGAAACTCTGCAGAACCCCACCCCGAGTCCCATGCGGACCTATCCCATTTCTTTAAGACGGCCGGTCTACTGGATGTTTGGCGATTGCATCACCCCAACATAGTCCAGTTTACCTGGTGTCGATGTGCCAATGGCCGGGTGTCTTCGGCAAGACTCGACCACTGGTACATTAATGTACCCTTTAGGAACGTCGCGGCCTCTTCAGGTTGTTTTCCGTCATTGTTTTCAGACCACCATATGGTAACCTTAGATCTTTCTTTTCCTCGACCCACATGCAGAAATAGTTACTGGAAGTTTAACGTTAAACTTTTAGAAGATAGTTTATTTACAGACAACTTTCGTGATTTCTGGGCTGAAATGAGTACTAAAAAAATCTTCTTTCTCCTCAATTAGTCTCTGGTGGGATAACCTAAAGGCCCAAATTCGAGTATTTTGTCAACAATTTAATTCGCACTGTACCAATGTAAAACATATCACGATGGCTTGCTTGGAAGCAGACATCTTAAGGTTAGAGAGCAAGCTGGCCAATGAGATCAACCCAGTGAACTATCGGTTGCTACTCGAGAAGAAGGCCCAATTAAGGGATTTGATCCATGAAAAAGCAGTGGGCACACTAGTTCGGCTAAGAATACAAAATATAAAGGTTTCAGATACCCCAACTAAGGCTTTCTTTCACCTAGAAACTGTAGAGAAACCAGCACGACTTATATCTTCGGTTTTGGACCCAGGGGGGAACATCCTAACAAATCCGAGTGATATAAGATTAAATGTAATCGATTTCTTTTCTGAACTTTTCAAGGCCAAAACAGTTTCTCACGAAATGATGAATGTTTTGACCTCTCATCTTCCTTCCGTGGCTGAGGCCCAACGTCTGGAACTGGATGCTCCAATTACCCTTCCAGAGCTAACCGGTGCACTCGCTGAGATGGAGTCGGGAAAAGCCCCTGGCATCGATGGCCTACCGGCCGAATTTCTTTCGGCATTCTGGGACATTTTGGGCCCAGAGCTGCTCAATGTTCTGGATGCATCTCTTTTATCCAGAGAATTACCGCTCAGTTTTAGAAGAGCAGTACTCTGCCTGCTACCCAAGACTGGCGATCTCCGACACCTGTCAAACTGGCGTCCGATCTCTTTGTTGTGCACGGATTACAAACTGTTTTCCAAGGTCCTTGCGAACCGGTTGAAGACAGTTATTGGGGACCTGGTGTCACCTGATCAAAGTTGCGGCATCCCTGGCAGATCCATCTATGACAACATATTCCTAGTCAGAGATTTGTTAACTGGTAAATGTGTCAAAGAGGATTTTGGATTGGTGTTTCTTGACCTTGCAAAGGCCTTTGATAGCATTGATCATGAGTTTTTGTGTCATGTGTTACAAGCTTGCGGGCTTGGCACTAATTTTAGAGCCTACATAGCTTTGTTATATGCAAACATCTCCAGCTTGATCAAAGTTAACAACGAATTTTGCCCACCCATAAAGGTTCAGAGAGGGGTAAGGCAAGGTTGTCCACTTTCAGGTCTATTATTTGCCCTCGCCTTGGAGCCCCTCTTAATCGCCCTCAGAAAGGATATCCCTGGACTTGTCCTTTCCCCAGGACACCCACCTTTGACCCTGTCAGCTTATGCCGACGACCTTTGTGTCATTATAAAAAGAAAATGCGACAGTGACGCCATGGCAAAGTGTTTGTCGGACTTCAACCTTGCCTCATCATTAAGGTGTAATTGGGGGAAAAGCAAGGCTCTGTGGATCCCTTTTCCAAAAAATGACTTACCTATGCCACCGTTATTACCACCACCTCCCCTTCCTGCAGAGCTAGTGTGGGCAAACGATGGCATCAAGTATTTGGGCGTCTTCCTCGCTCCTCCTCAGTATGCCCAGAACAATTGGGACAGGATCATTGACCAGGTAGATGGGCGTTTGAGCCGATGGAAAAGAGCTCTACCCCACCTTTCCTATAAGGGTCGCGCGCTAGTTGTCAACAACCTCGTCACTACCCTTTTGTGGCACCGGTTCATCTGCCTGCAACCACCGGAGGTTTTGCTCCAAGCTATCCAGAGGAAACTGGTGGATTTTTTTGGGGGGGGGGGGCTACCACTGGCTTCGACCCAGCGCCATATGTTGTCCCTCGGCCGAGGGTGGTCATGGCCTAGTCGATGTGAAATGCCGCCTGTTGGCCTTCCGGCTCCGCTCCATCCAACGCTTGCTTTATGCAGAACACCTACCAGGAAAGCCCTTAGCCTGCTCCATTCTTCAACGAGCTGGGAGGCTCGGATACGGACAGGAACTTTTCCTGACCAACCTTCAACACGTCGATACATCTCTGCTCCCAGTCTTTTATCAGAGCCTCTTGAATGCCTGGCAGGGCGTTTCGATAAGTCGCCAAACAGACTCGTATGGCACTAACATGTATGCACACAAGCCTTTATTTATCAACCCACTTTTCCCCGATATCCCGAGGAGTCGCGACTTCTGCCAGCATTTTATAGTGGCCAACATCCTGAAAGTGTGTCATCTCCGGCACGACTCTGGACAGGGATGGAAGCCTGCAAACGAGCTGGTGGACCTAACAGGTGTTCGGTCCAGGAGGCAAATCGGGAACATACTAAGAGCGGTGATCCGTAGGGGCCACCAGCTAGGCCTACATTGGATGCAGGACGCAGAGGTTGAGCCCACAGTCCCAAAATTAGGTGTCGCTTTTACCCCAAACGACCTGCCCCCCATGAGCGCAGGGTCACCCCCCTTCCATGCTATGAGCAGCAAGAGTATTTATAGGTCTTGTGTGAAACTTCTTCTTGGGGACCCACCTCTAGCTGGGGTTACCTGGTGGAAAGGACTCTTGCCTCCCAGTCCCCCCTCTGAGCCTTTATGGGATACAATGTATGCTGGACTTATTTCTAAAAGAACAGGTGACCTTCAGTGGCGTTTGGCCCACTGGATTGTTCCTTCCAATGCTGTCATTCGTTTTTTTTCCCCCCATTTCCGGCTGTTGCCCCTTTTGTCCGGTGAGGGAAGATTTGTTTCATGCTTTCATTAATTGTGAAAGACTTTCTCCTTTGTTTCATTTCAATGGCCCTTCCGGGTTCGGTTGCGAGAGTACGCTGGCGTTGCATATTCGCCGCTTCTCCGACTGGATGGATGTACAGGGTCTGCTTCTACTTTTCTGACCTGACATCTCACACCTGTCCTGCCTTTTCACACCCGCACGTGCCGCGTGTTCTCCGGCTGGATAACGGAATCTGCTTTTGATGGTACGGAATACGGAATCGAAAGGCCCGCTCCCGTTGTTTGTGGCCGTGGCCTTGTTTGCCGGTGGCCGTGTGGTCTTGGTGGCCTTGTGGCCTTGTTTGCCGCTGTGGTCTTGATTAGCGGCTGCAGTCGTTTGCCGCTGCGTTTGCCGCTGCGTTTGCCGCTGCGTGTGCCGCTTTGCCTCCTCGACCTTGGCCTCGTACTCGTCCCTTCGCTCCTGCCTGGCATGGCTCTGAAGTACTCCGCCGCAAGGCTCCTTCTGCTCAATACCCGCTCCACCCCATCATGCATCTCTGCCATCAAATCAAATGGACTCCTCCGACGACCCAGGTACATTCACCGTGGCTCCGGTCGCAAGTTTGTTTATTTGCAATCAGGTCACTCCATCCCCGTCCTCTGGTCGGCTCAGCGCACTCTCACTCTTCGTCCCAGCGCACCTGGTCACAGCAACCCACACGATCGCACCTCCTGCCTACGAACCCTGGCTAAATCACCTGAATTCATCCCTGCTGTTCAAAACAACATCAAGCTCACCCTGTTCAACACCCGGTCCCTCAACAATAAATGCCTCATCCTGAACGAATACATCCTGGATAACAAACTGGACTTTCTCTGTCTCACCGAAACCTGGCAACAACCTCTGGACTACTACACACTCAACCTCACCACACCCAATGGATATTCCTACGTCAATAAACCACGCTTGGAGGGCCGAGGTGGTGGAATTGCCGTTATCCACCGTCAAGACATCAAGACCAACCTCATCTCCATCTCATCTGCTCCATCATTTGAACACCTGGCTTTAAAACTCTCTGGTCACACGCAGTCAGTCATGGCTGTCGTCTACCGCCCTCCCAAACCACACCCATCATTCCTGTCTGACTTCTCCTACTTTCTGACCCAGCTATGTTCCCTCTCCCCCTCAATCCTCCTCCTTGGTGATTTCAATATCCACATGGACTCCACTGACTCCACAATAACCACTGACTTCACTGATTTACTCACCTGCTTTAACCTCACTCAACATGTCGACTTTCCTACCCATATCCGTGGTCACATTTTGGACCTTGTCTGCTCCACTGGATTAAATTTGCACCATCTCTATGGCTCCGACCTCACCCTCTCTGACCACTTAGCCATCACTCTGACCATCAACATCCCCGCCCCAACACCAAGGCATTATCGCACAATCAACTTCCGTAAGCTAAACGCTCTTTCACCTACCTCATTCTCATCCACCCTCTCTGAAAAAATGTCCACTTCTCCCTTCATTGACCTCCACACCCCTTCCGACCTCACTGACTACTACAACCACACTCTCTCCTCCTGCCTTGACCAGCTTGCGCCTGTAAAAACCAAAACAGTTTCTTTCACCCATTCTGCTCCCTGGTTTACCCCTGAACTCCACCTGATGAAAACTCGTGCTCGCCAACTTGAAAGACTCCGCAATAAAACGGGTCTCACAGTTCACTCCCAAGCCTACAAGGACCACATACAACACTACAAAGATGCCCTCTCCCGCGCCCGCTCTGCCTACTACTCTCAAATTATCCACTCTGGCTCCGGAAACCCAAAAGCACTCTTCTCGACAATAAACAAACTCCTCCGCCCCCTGAACACCACCACCCAGTCATTCACAGTAGACAACTGCATCTCCTTCCTCTCTTTCTTCCAACGCAAAATTGACAACATCTACAACAGCTTGACCACCGCCGCACCCGCTCCCCCTCCAACCACCTGCCCCCCCTTGTCCTGCCATCCCCTGTCTCGGTTCTCCCCAATCTCTCCTACTGACCTCTCTGAACTCCTCATAGGAATGAAAACTGCCACCTGCACTCTTGACCCCATCCCCTCCAGCTTTGTCAAAGCCTCCCTCCCTGCTCTCTCTCCACTTATCATTGCAACAATAAACTCCTCCCTGTCTACAGGCATCGTCCCACCTTCCCTCAAAATTGCTGCTGTTACCCCCATTGTAAAAAAACCTGGTCTAAACCCTGACACCCTAAACAACTTCAGACCCATCTCCAACCTACCCTTTCTGTCAAAAGTTTTGGAACGCGCTGTAGCCACTCAACTCAAACATCATCTCTCTGCCAATAACCTGTATGAAACATTCCAATCCGGATTCCGCTCCAACCACAGTACTGAAACTGCTCTCCTCAAAATCACCAACGACCTTCTCCTCTCCTCTGACGCTGGCAACCTCAACATTCTCGTCCTCCTCGACCTCAGCGCTGCCTTTGACACCATCGATCACACTATCCTCCTCACCCGACTTGAATCCACCTTTAACGTTACCGGCACTGCCCTCTCTTGGATTAAATCATACCTCTCTGACAGATGCCAGTTCATCTCCATCAATAACTGCAAATCACCCACTGCTCCCCTCCCCCAAGGTGTCCCCCAAGGTTCAGTTCTTGGCCCCCTCCTCTTCATCCTTTACCTGTCCCCGCTCGGTCACTTAATCCGCCGTCATGGTCTCCAATTCCACTGCTTCGCCGATGACATCCAGCTTTTCATCTCCACCAAGTCCGTCTCCACCGACACCCACTCTATCCTGACAAACTGCATCACTGAAATAAAATCCTGGCTTCAAATCAACTTCCTCAAGCTTAACTGTGATAAATCTGAAATAATCATCATTGGCCCAAAAACGCTCACAAAATCCACCCATAACTTTGCCCTCAACATCGACGGTATCCCAGTATCCACCTCCCCTCACATCCGGATTCTTGGCGTCATCTTTGACCAAACCCTTTCCTTCGACAAATACACTAAACAGATCACAAAGTCAGCCTTCTTTCACCTGAAAAACATTGCCCGTCTCCGCTCATCCCTCTCCTCCACGGCTGCAGAAACCCTCATCCACGCCTTCATCACCTCCCGTCTGGACTACTGCAATAGCCTCCTCTATGGTTCACCCTCAAAAATCACCAATAAACTCCAATACATTCAGAACTCCGCTGCCCGTCTACTCACTCATTCCCGGACCCGTGACCACATCACCCCCGTCCTTTACAAGCTTCACTGGCTCCCCATCCCCCAGAGAATCCAGTACAAAATCCTCCTCTTGACATACAAAGCCCTCCATAACCTGGCCCCATCCTACCTGGCTGACCTCCTCTCCAGACACACTCCCACCCGCAACCTCCGCTCTGCTAGTACCAACCTCCTGACCCCCTCCATCCGGACCAAATTCAGATCCTGGGGGGACAGGGCCTTCTCCATCGCTGCTCCCACCCTCTGGAACTCACTACCTCACACCATCAGAGACTCCTCCTCACTCACCACATTCAAAACATCACTAAAGACCCACCTGTTCAACGCTGCATTCAACATTCAACCCACAACATTTAACCCCTGACTATCTCTTCTCCTTCTCCCTCCTTTTGCTTTAAATATTTCCCTATTGATTCTTGTCTTTTTGCAATTGTTGTTTTCATGTATTGTTATGCATTATGTTTGCCACTCTGTCAAAGCGCCTTTGGGCTTCTGGAAAAGCGCTATACAAAATAAATGAATTATTATTATTATTATTATTGGTTAAATTTTATTTCCCATAGATTGCAGGTTACCTTTTCTTTGAAAGCTTACATCTTTGGCTTTCCTCCCAAAAAGGGAACCACATCTATTGTATTCGGGTCCCTAACCGCTATCGCTAAACTCGCCGTATACCTGTCGCGGAAGGCGAAGCTGGGCGGCAGACCCATGCAGGAATGCAGTATTATGGCGTTTTTTAGTTCGTTGGTGTCAGCAAGGCTCAAGCTTGAATTTGGCTGTGTCCAAACTGCAAACGACCTTGCAAATTCTGTTGCAACCTGGTGTGTTGGAGGGATTTGTGAGGTCCAAGATAACAAATTGTTAATTTCTGTATAATACAGTGCTGGTGTTTCTTATACACTGTTCCATGCTTCTCCTTGCTGGCGTTTTTCTCCCCCTGGTCTTGACCTACTCTTTCTTTCTTAAGTCTCTCCTCAGGGTTGCAGATGCGATTGTAAATTTGTACATATTGTAGCGGTTACCGCTGGATGCACACAATCGCCTTGCACCGGCCAGCACACGGCCAGATGCGCCTCTCCCGGGCATGCCCGGACTCACTGTTCCCGGGCACGCCCAAACCTCGCGGGCACGCCCGCTCTCGCCTTTCCAGGGCTCGCCCAGAGCGTCCAGGCATGCCTGCTATCGCCTTTCCAGGGCTCGCCCAGAGCGTCCGGGCATGACCGCTATCGCCTTTCCAGGGCTCGCCCAGAGCGTCCGGGCATGCCCGCTATCGCCTTTCCAGGGCTCGCCCAGAGCGTCCGGGCATGCCCGCTCTCGCCTTTCCAGTGCTCGTCCAGAGCGCTCGGGCATGCCCAGCCTCGACTTGCCAGGCCGCAGCCAAACACGCCCGGGCAGGTCCAGACTCGCCTTTCCAAGGCTCGCCCTTGACACCCGGGCATGCCCGGTATAGCTTTTGCCGGGCAAACTTCCAGACATAAATGTGTATATATATATTGCTGCCCAATAAACGGGCTTGTGTCAGAATACCTGAGCTGTTTTGTTTCAATAAAGCAACTCGGACAAATTCTGTCTTTGGTCGCGTCAATTCTTTCGACTCGCGTTGGAGCGCAGCTCCTTCACTGGTGACCTACCGACATGGACACGGCAGTGACTCTTAAACTGCCTACCTTCTGGGAGGCTCACGTGGCTGTTTGGTTCGCCCAGGCGGACTCCCAGTTCGCCCTGCGAGGCATCACCGCGGACGACACCCGCTTCCACCACGTCGTGGCAGCGCTCGGTTCCGCCACCGCGGCCCGCGCCCTGAGCCTCCTCGAGCACCCGCCGGCTGCCGACAAGTATGACGCGCTGAAGACGCTCCTCCTCGACGCTTTCGCCCTCTCACCGGCGGCACGCGCACGGCGCCTGCTCGACCTGCCCGAGCTCGGCGACACGCGCCCGTCCGAGCGCATGGACTATATGCTCTCATTGCTCGGTGAGCACTCTCCGGATTTTCTGTGCCGCGAGTTGTTCCTTCGCCAGCTGCCTCACCCGGTACGCCTCGCCCTGGCTGGCACGTCGAACACCGATCCCCGCGCCCTCGCCAGGGAAGCCGATAAGATCTCCTCGGTGGGCCAACACATCGGCGCGGCTACCTGGAGCCTGCTGCCGTCCGAGGCGACGCCCACAACGCCCGAGTGCCCTGCGCGGTTGGAGGCCGAACTGCCGGTGAAACTGGCGGCCGCCACGCCGCACCGACCGCTTCCGACATGACGGCCGGGGCCTCCACCTGACCAGGCGTGGTGTTATTACCACGCCAGGTTCGGACACAAGGCTCGGACGTGCCGACCCCCGTGCACTTTCGGCAAGTCGGGAAACGGCCGGGCCGGCGTTCATTCCCAGCCATGAGCGCCGGCCACTCGGGCAACTTGCTTTTTATTCCGGACAAAGCGTCCGGGCGGAGTTTCCTTTGTGACACCGGCGCCCAACTGAGTGTCATACCCGCCTCCGAGCAGGACAGGCGGGACGCCGTTTGCGGCCCCTCTTTGGTCGCTGCTAATGGCTCGGCCATACGCACTTTCGGCCCGCGCAACATCACCCTCTGCTTCGGCAGCCAGCGCTTTCAGTGGACCTTTGTGACCGCCTGCATCCCCATGGCTTTGCTGGGCGCCGACTTCCTCTGCGCGCACGGGCTGCTGGTCGACGTCAAACGTCGTCGCCTTGTCAACGCCGAGACCTTCATCTCCCTGGCGTGCACGATGAGCAGCTCCGCGCCGACCGAACTGGCGTGCGCCCTCCCGACGGCGAACGTGTTCGCTCGCCTGCTCGCGGAATTCCCGGCCCTCACACGGCCGACGTTTTCGGCCGTCGCAGTGCGGCATGGGATCGAGCACCACATACCCACTACGGGCCCGCCGGTCTACGCCAGGGCCCGCTGCCTCGACCCGGCCAAGCTCGCCGTGGCAAAGGCCGAGTTTGACGCGTTGGAGCACCTCGGCATCGTGCGGCGCTCCAATAGCGCGTGGGCCTCACCACTGCACATCGTGCCAAAGCCGGGGGGCGGATGGCGCCCGTGTGGCAACTACCGCCGCCTCAATGACGCTACCACCCCCGACAGGTACCCGATCCCGCACATCCAGGACTTTTCCGCCCGTTTGGCGGGACGGGTCATATTTCCAAAATTGACCTGATACGGGGATACCACCAGGTACCTGTCCGGGCGGCCGACGTCCCGAAGACGGCCGTCATCATGCCGTTCGGCCTGTTCGAATTTTTGAGGATGCCGTTTGGCCTCAAGAACGCGGCCCAGGCGTTCCAGCGCTTAATGGACAGCGAGCTGCGCGACCTGCCATTTCTTTTCGTCTATCTGGACGACATCCTCGTCGCCAGCACGTCCCGCACCGAGCACCTCCTCCACCTCCGAACACTGTTCGGTCGCCTCAGCGAGCACGGCTTAATTGTCAACCCGGCCAAATGCCACTTCGGCACGACGACCGTTGACTTTTTGGGCCACCGCATCACCAAGACCGGGGCCGTGCCGCTGCCGACCAAGGTCGAGGCCATCACCACGTTCCCGCGTCCCCGTTCCATCAAGGCCCTACAAGAGTTACTCGGCATGGTGAATTTTTATCACCGATTCGTGCCCCGCGCTGCTCAGCTCATGTGGCCCCTTTACGAGGCCCTCCGGGGCAAGCCGGCCAAGCATGACATCGTTTGGTCCGCGGCCATGGACGCGGCCTTCGCGAGCGCAAAACGGGCCCTCGCTGATGCAATGCTGCTGGCTCACCCGGTGCTCAACGCGCCCATCGCCCTCACTACGGACGCCTCCAACTACGCGGTGGGCGCCGTCCATGAACAATGGGTGGACGGGGTTTGGCAGCCACTCGCTTTTTTCAGCCGGCAGCTCCGGCCGAACGAGTTAAAATACAGCACGTTCGACCGCGAGCTGCTCGGTCTATTCCTGGCCGTTCGCCATTTCCGACACCTCCTGGAGGGCCGCCCGTTCACGGCTTTCGTCGACCAAAAGCCGTTGGTCTACGCAATGGCTAAAGTCACGGAGCCGTGGTCGGCCCACCAGCAGCACCACCTCTCCGCCATGTCGGAATTCACCACGGACATCCGGCACGTCGCCGGCAAAGACAACGCTGTGGCCGACTGTCTTTCTCGGGCCAGCGCGAACGCGGTCCACCTCGGCGTGGACTTCGCGCTCATGGCGGCCGACCAGACCACCGACACCTCGGTGCAGGCCCTCCGGGCAGCGGACACGGGCCTCCGGATGGCCGACATCCCCTTCACGGGCACCGTCCTGCTCTGCGACGTCTCCCAGGGCCAGCCTCACCCCATCGTGCCCGTTTCCTGGCAGCGCCGCATCTTCGCCTCCATCCACGGCCTTTCTCACCCGGGCCGGAAAGCTTCTCAGAAGCTGGTGTCGGCGCGTTTCGTCTGGCACGGCCTTCGACGGAACGTCCGCGACTGGGCCAACGCCTGCACAGCCTGCCAGCGGGCCAAGGTCCACCGCCACACCCAGGCCCCGCTGGCACCTTTCACCGTGCCTGCATGGCGTTTCGACCACGTCCACGTGGACCTGGTGGGTCCCCTGCCCCCATCGCGGGGGTTCACCCACCTGCTCACCATGGTGGACAGGACCACCAGGTGGCCGGAGGCCGTGCCCCTCACCTCCACCACCACCGCCGACGTGGCGCAGGCGTTCATCGCCACCTGGGTCATGCGCTTCGGCACACTGGCGGACATCTCGTCCAACCGCGGCCCACAGTTCACGTCCGAACTTTGGGGCACGGTCGCCCGCTCGTTGGGGGTCACGCTGCACCGCACCATGGCCTACCACCCCCAAGCCAACGGGTTGTGCGAGCGGTTTCACCGCTCCATGAAGGCCGCACTCATGGCCGGCCTTCAGGACGACGGTTGGACCGACGGGCTGCCGTGGGTCCTTTTGGGCCTCCGCACGGCCCCCAAGGAGGACCTCCGGGCGTCCGCCGCCGAGCTCGTCTACGGCCAGCTGCTCCGCGTCCCGGGCGAGTTCGTGCCCGATGCTACCAGTCCCTGGTCCGCGCACACCAGCGCTCGGACCTCCAGGAGGCCGCCCGCCGATTTGCCCCCGTGCCAACGTCCCGCCATGGTGGCCCCCAGTCCTACGTCCCCCCGGCGCTTCGCACAGCGGAGTACGTCTTTGTGCGTCATGACGTGCACCGGGGGCCACTCCGGCCGCCATACGACGGGCCCTTCCAGGTCCTGCGACGGGGCGACAAGTCCTTTGTCGTCGACGTTGGCGGCCGGTCGGACCGGATCTCTGTGGACCACCTCAAACCGGCGCACATGGACTTCGACCGACCACCACGGTTGGCCCTTCCTCCGCGGCGAGGCCGCCCCCCGTCCACAGTTCCCCCCGCTCGACCACCCACCACCACGTCGGACCCCTCCCCACGACCCTCCAGGGGTCGCTTCGGCCGGGTCATCCGGACCCCCCTTAAATTGACCCTGCCGGTGCAGGTCGATTCTGGAGGGGCGTGTGTAGCGGTTACCGCTGGATGCACACAATCGCCTTGCACCGGCCAGAACACGGCCAGACGCGCCTCTCCCGGGCATGCCCGGACTCACTATTCCCGGGCACGCCCGAACCTCCCGGGCACGCCCGGTCTCGTCTTTCCCGGGCATGCCCGCTCTCGCCTTTCCAGGGCTCGCCCAGAGCGTCCGGGCATGCCCGCTATCACCTTTCCAGGGCTCGCCCAGAGCGTCCGGGCATGCCCGCTATCGCCTTTCCAGGGCTCGCCCAGAGCGTCCGGGCATGCCCGCTATTGCCTTTCCAGGGCTCGCCCAGAGCGTCCGGGCATGCCCGCTCTCGCCTTTCCAGTGCTCGTCCAGAGCGCCTGGGCACGCCCAGCCTCGACTTGCCAGGCCGCAGCCAAACACGCCCGGGCAGGTCCAGACTCGCCTTTACAAGGCTCGCCCTTGACACCCGGGCATGCCCGGTATAGCTTTTGCCAGGCAAACTTCCCGACATAAATGTGTATATATATTGCTGCCCGATAAACGGGCTTGTGTCAGAATACCTGAGCTGTTTTGTTTCAATAAAGCAACTCGGACGAATTCCGTCTTTGGTCGCGTCAATTCTTTCGACTCGCGTTGGAGCGCAGCTCCTTCAATATAAAATTATGCCTAGTTTAGAAATTATGCCTAGATTTTCTCCTCGTGTGTTTTTTTTGGTATTGGCACCTTTTCTGTCGCTTGGTTTGCAGTGCACCGATTGTTTTTTCTTCCGGGATTGCTATGATTTTACTGATTTTCCTGGATGAATTGCTTTTGGTGGTACACTTGTTTTATACTTTTATAATAAAAAGAGTTTAAAAGTCAAAGTCTCTCTTTCTCTCTCTCTCTCTCTCTCTCTCTCTCTCTCTCTCTCTCTCTCTCTCTCTCTGTCTCTCTCTCTGTCTCTCTGTCTCTCTGTCTCTCTGTCTCTCTGTCTCTCTCTCTCTCTCTCTCTCTCTCTCTCTCGCCCCCTGCTGGCCGTTCGTGTGTTGGGTGCGGTGTCATGGCGTCTGTTCGTGTCTTGGCATTGTAGCTCCGTGCTCGTGGTTTGTATCTTTACCCTCCCCTTACCTTTTCTCACCTTCGTTCCGTCTTTTGTGTGTCACCCTTCCACGTTATCATACCCCCCCCCCCCCCCCTCTTGAGAGTGAGAAAGTGAGAGAGCACACGTGGTGAGACCGGTAAAGGTTCCCCCTTAGGGCGGTTCCCTCTTCGGGTTTTTTTCGCCTCGTGTTACAAATCATAATCCTTTTTCCGTTTCTTTTTTCGTAAATATTTTTATTTTTCGTTTGTTTACTGGAGCTTTTTGGCTTCATTAACCTTTATACATTTACCCTTTGTTTAAACGTGCAAACGATGGCGGATAGCTCTCGTTACACGTCTCTTGAAGCGCTAACCCGGAAGCATGGGTTAGTTTGCTCACCTCCGTCGGGAATCGATGTGGAGGCCATTATCCTTGCGGTCGGAGAGTTAATCGGTTTGGATAATGTAAAAGCGGCTTCTCGCATGAATAAACGCGTGGTAATCTTTGTTTCCACAGTGCCCATGGTTGCTCAAATAGTCGACACGGGCTATTCTTTGCTCCCGACGTGTTTGTTCAGGTATGTCCACTCGACACGCCGGCAGTTCGGGTTTCTCTCTCTAACGCTCCTCCGTTCCTTAAGAACAAAGACCTGGTTACTGAACTAAACAAACTTGGTTCTGTCGTCTCTTCAGTTACTTTGGTTCCTGTACGAGGGAAAAATAACCGTTTAAAACACGTCATGTCCTTTCGTCGTTTTGTTTATATGATTTTACCGCGTGGTGTAACCTCTTTAAATGCGGTATTGCCCTTCAAGGTCGAAGGTCACACTTATCGGGTCTTTGTCTCCACAGAGTCTCTAGTTTGTTTTGAGTGTGGTCAATATGGTCATTTAAAAGACTCGTGCCCGAAAAAGTCCGCAGATAGAGTCACTAGCCTGAATGGTGATGAACAGCAGGGCTCTACTGAGATCGTTGTCGATGAGGTAAACAGTATGGGTGGTGCTGATGCAAACCCCATTGTAGACAAACAGAGAACCAGGAAAAGAACCCTCCCACCTTCTAGCGACGTCAATGAGCCTGATAATAAGGTCTTGGCCTGTCCTCCAACCTTCGCTCAAGTGGTTAGTGAAGGTTATGGTGGAGCGCGACCTCCTCCTCAGCAGTTTCCTCCAGTTGAGGAAATTGCTCAACCTCCCCCGCCTTCAGAATACTCTGAGGGTAATGTGATAAATGCTGAAAATGTATGTGTTGGCCAGACAGCACCTGAGTCTCTCCAGTGTTCTGAGGGTAAACCTCCATGTGAGGTTGAGCCTCCATGTGTGTCCCCTGATGAAGCTTGTGTTGATTGTGCCACCCCTCCCTCTGTGGGGAGTGGTGAGTGTGTTGGAACTAGTGATCTGTCTGTGGAATCCTCCATTGAGGCAGCTGAGCCTTGTCAAGCTCATGGTCAGCAGGGCGATAGTGCTGAAGTCTCAGATTTTCACGTCGATGAGCCTGTTGCCTCAGCAATGGACTCTCAATGCAATGATTGTGACTCTGATGGGGGTTCTTCCGTTGCCTCACTGAGTGATGGTGAGGCCGACTTCTCATCGGAGCATGTCTCTGGAGGCTCCGTCCCTCCTGCTGAAATCGTGGATTTCCTACAAAAAACTTACCGTAAAAAGCGCGTGAAAATCTGCGATTTCTTCGTTGATACTCACGCCTTCATTAGTGGGGCTCAGGAAGTTGTACAACAATCTGCGGCCCTTCATATTTCTGATCAATCACTGAAAAGACTGAAGAGGTACCTTGTCACAGCAAGGAAAGAATTAAACCTGTAATGGCTGTGTTGCTGCCTATGTTTCTATGAACATAGCAAGCTTGAACATTAATGGTGGGCGCAGTCAGCTGCGTCGGTCCCAAACTGTGCAATTAGCCAGGAGGGAAAAGATTGATGTACTTTTATTGCAAGAAACCCGTGCCACTGCAGACTGCATGGCTGATTGGCAGCAACAGCTGATTGGCACTTGGTTTTTTAGTAATACAGATTCTGTGAGTGCGGGTATTGCTTTTTTTGTCAGTTCACGTTTGTCTGTCTCCCCCCCCATCTTTAAGGAAATCGTACCAGGCTATCTAGCCTCTGTAGAGCTTGAATACAATCAGCAACGATTTATGTTTGTTAACGTCTATGCTCCAAGTGATAGCACAGATAGAGGAACTTTTTTTAATCAGTCCTTTAATTTCCTGAGACACCTCTCTTCTGATACGTTGTTGTGCTTAGGGGGTGATTTTAACTGTACTTTAAACCCAACTTTAGATAGGAACAGTGCAGAGCCACATCCAGCTTCAAGTAGGCCTCTTTCCAGTATAACTTCGCGGCATGACCTCAACGATGTATGGCGGCAACAACACCCAAACCTGCAGCAATTTAGCTGGTGTCGGGTTTTACTAAATCATCTTTCACTTGCTCGTCTTGATAAATTTTATATTCCTAACTCTGCTGTCAACCTTGTGACATATACGGCTATTGTCCCTTCAGGCTTCTCTGATCATTCTTTGGTAAAACTGTGCTTTTCCTTTCCTCGCTTCAAACGCCGCACCCTGTATTGGTCTTTTAACACCTCACTTCTGAGCGATCCTTTCTTTAAATCATCCTTTGTGGTTTTTTGGGACAAGGTTGTGGATTTCCAACATCGTTTCCTAAATCTCTGTCAGTGGTGGGACTATGCTAAAGCGCAGATCCGTGTTTTCTGTCAGCAATACAAAACCAATTGCTCTCAAAGTAAACAATTATGTATTGATGCCTTGAAACAAGAAATTATACGATTGCAGGAAGGTGCTGAGGTCCTCAGTGATGAAAGACGGTGTCAACTCCTCTTTGAAAAACAAACTCTGCTTAAGGAATTAATTCAAGAAAATGGTATTGGTGCCTTAGTCAGGCTGAGAGTTAATAGTTTACTGTCGTCAGACACATGTTGTAAAGATTTCTTTAAGTTTGAGAAGACGACGAAGGCGAGCCAGCAAATGCTTAGTCTTCGGGCTAGTGATGGGCATATTCTTAGTGATAATACGGAGATTGTTCACTTTGTTCGGTCTTATTTTGAGAATGTGTTTTCCTTTAAGCCCAATGATGTGCCTGCAATGCAGAATATTACGACCAATTTACCGCAGATAGATGAGCATCAACGGCATGTCTTGGATGAGAACATTACTCTCGGTGAACTTAAAACTGCGCTCGATGGCCTTGCTGATCATAAGGCTCCTGGTTTTGATGGGCTACCAGCTGAATTTTATAAAACCTTTTGGGACACGCTTGGTCCTGCTTTGCACTCAGTGTTTTTATACAGTCTGCGTGAGGGATTGTTACCCCTTAGTTGTCGGCGTGCAGTTGTTTGCCTTATCCCTAAGAAAAACGACCTGCAATTGATACAGAACTGGCGTCCAATCTCTCTTCTCTGCACAGATTACAAGATTTTTGCCAAAACGCTAGCTAACCGTGTAAAGACTGTTCTAAGCACAGTTATACATCAGGATCAATCGTACTGTGTTATGCACAGATCTATGCACGATAACATTTTTTTGGTACGAGACCTGTGGGATGTGTGTGCATTTCAACAACAACATACCGGTCTCTTTTTTATTGACCAAGAAAAGGCTTTTGACTCTGTTAATCATGAGTATTTGTTTCACATTTTAAAGCAATTTGGTTTTGGGGCATCCTTTATTTCATATGTATCCTTATTGTATAATCACATTTTTAGCTTGATCAAAATCAATGATGGTCTCTGTTCACCTTTGCGGATTGGGAGGGGAATTCGGCAAGGCTGTCCCTTATCTGGAATATTGTACTCTCTTTGCATTGAGCCCCTTTTGATTCGTTTACGATCTTCTCTTATGGGATTTTCAGTGACTCCCTCAGAAAATCCCGTTATCATTTCGGCCTATGCTGATGATGTATGTGTTGCTGTTCGCAGCAGTAATGACATTGCTCTGCTATTTGAGTGCCTACGGGTTTACTCTCAAGCATGTACAACGCAAATTAATTGGTCGAAATGCAAAGCAGTTTGGGTCGGCGGTACGCCACCTTCTGCCCTTCCAATTCTCCCTATGAATTTGACATGGGAAAAAGAAGGTGTGAAATACCTCGGTGTTTACCTTGGAACCCCAGGCTTTGTCAAAAGGAATTGGGATGGTTTGCTCCACAAAATCAGCAACAAATTAAACAGATGGAGAGGAATTTTGTCGACCTTGTCTTTCCGAGGTCGTGCACTGGTCATTAACAACCTGGTGGCCCCTCTCTTATGGCATAAAATGATTGCCTTGCAGCCACCTGCAACGTTGGTGTCGTCAATCCAAAAATGTTTACTTGACTTCTTTTGGGATGGCAAACACTGGTTAAAGCCAGAGACTATTTGCCTCCCACTGGCAGAAGGTGGTCATGGGCTTGTGGACATTCTTTGTCGGGTGATGGCCTTCCGAGTCTCCACAGCTCGTCGTTTTATATTTCTGGAGGCCTTGCCCTGGAAATCGACTGCAAACTGTATACTAAAACAAGCCGGCATGCTTGGGTACAATTGTGAACTCTTCTTCATGGAGCTGCAACATGTCGATGCTTCGCTGCTCCCTGACTTTTACCAAGATGTCTTGAACGTCTGGCGGTCCATTTCAATAACTCGCCAAATGGAGACATACAACAGTGAAAGGTTCCTCCGGGAACCCCTTTTCTACAATGCCCTCTTTCCTGCTATTCCTCACTCACGTGCCTTTGTGCAACGTTTTGTGAGTGCTGGCGTGAAAACGACTCGGGACCTTCGTGACTGTAACAGGAACAGTTGGTTCTCCGCAGGACATCTTCAAGTAAGAACTGGCATCAGATCTTTGAGGAGCGTAGCCAAGGTCCTACAGGAAATCCTGTGTGTTTTTAGGCACCTGGGCCTGAGCTCAACCGCCAACATTGGTGACCACCGTACACCACCACAGATCTGTGCTAGCTCTAGCCTGCCAGCTGATAGCACCACAACATCTATCTTGCTATCCTCATCGCCACTTTCCAGCAAGGATAAAAAGAGACTGTATCGTTTGTGTATCTCAGTTCGGTTTCCCTCGTTACAGCCTCTTTCTTTTGGGGCTCGATGGAAAGAGAAACTGCCTTCTGGGTCTCCCTCCCATCCGCAATGGTCTGCAATGTATGTTTCACCGATTGTTAAAAGGACTGGTGATATTGCTTGGAGACTCGCCCATATGGTGTTGCCCTCCAATGTTTTATTACATCGTTTTAATGAGGATAATTCAGTGGAATGCCCCTTTTGTATGATTTCTGAAGACCTTTTCCATGCTTACGTAGATTGTGCAAGACTCTTTCCCTTCTTTGGTTTTTTATCAACTTTTTTTAATCGTATGAACTTTTCTTTTTCTACACGTGTTTTTATCTTTGGAACACCACTTAGTTATAAAAAACGCTCTAAGACTGCTCTTGCTAATTTCTTAATTTCTATTGGAAAATTAGCAATCTACAAAACAAGAAAAGCAAAGCTCCTGGCAAATGCTGATATTTTATGTGATGTGGTAATTGTGTTTAAGGCTCTAGTCATGGCAAGGTTACGCATGGAATTTTCTTTTTTCCAAATGAAAGATGATTTACAAACCTTTGTGGAAAAATGGTGTGCAAAGGGTGGGTTTTGTAAACTTGATCATGGTTTGTTAAGTTTTTTATTTTAGTGCTTGGTGTTTTTATTGTTGTTGTTTGGCTGCACATGTTTTGAATTGTGGTGACTTTATTATTTGCATGACTTGTATGGTTTTCTTACCTTTATAATAAAAGAGCTTCAAAAGTCAAAGTCTCTCTCTTTCTCTCTCTCTCTCTTTCTCTCTCTCTCTCTTTCTCTCTCTCGACTAGTTCTAATTTTTTTTCCTCTCTTGTATTTTGGGTTTCAGTGTACCTCTTCTTGTCCTGTCTATCAAACTGTATGAGACAGGGAGAGCCAGCATGGTACGGGTTTTGTTTAAACTGTGGCGGACACAAAAGCCCACTGGCGTGGTGACATCATTCCGTGCACCAAGTGGGCGGTGGCCACGCCCGAGGGGTAGGCGTGGCCTCATGATATACACCGGGCGCGCAGCCCGGAGCGCGCCAGTGTTACAGTGAGCTCCTGAAATAAAGACGCTTATAAGTTACCGCTTGTCCGCTTCCTCCTTGCTCGCAAGCAGCGCGCGTAACGCCGCGCTTTACTGGTGACCCCCTCGACGTTGGATCTGCCGGAGCGATCCTTCCACACGCGACGCCATTGCCATGGCCAACTTCATCAAACTTCCCGAATTTTGGGAGGCTTAGGCCGAAGTCTGGTTCGTCCAGGCCGAAGCCCAATTTCAGCTTCGGCGCCTCACCGGCGATGACACGCGCTATTGCCACGTCGTCGCCTCCCTCGGGCCCGGCACGGCCGCTCGAGTTGTGTCCGTCCTTCGCCACCCACCGGACGGCCACAAGTACGAGACACCCAAGCGGCTACTCAAAGCCACGTTCGGCCTCACGGACGACGCACGGGCCGACTGCCTCCTGGATCTCCCCGAGCTCGGTGACACGCGCCCGTCGGACCGAATGGACCATATGCTGTCACTGTTGGGCGACGAAGCCCCCGGTTCTCTATTCCGGGCGCTTTTCCGTCGCCAACTTCCAGCGCAAGTTCGCCTCGCGTTGGCCGGGACCGGGCTAACGGAACCCCGAGCGTTGGCAGCCGAGGCGGACAAGTACTTCGCCGCTTCGGACACGCGGGCGAGAGTCGGCGTGGCCGTCACGGCCCTCGTGGCTGATGCTGCTGATGCTGCTGATGCTGCTGATGCTGCTGGTCCACAGCATCAGCTTATACAGCATACGCAGCATGCTGATACGCACCTCATGACCGCCGCCACGCCCCGCCCACCGCCGCGGCGAAAACCGCCACCGCGGGGAAACCCACCAACTCCACCGGCCTGGCGGAGCCAGCCGGGCTCCTCCAGCTCCACCACCTGGTGCTGGTTCCACGCCAAGTTCGGCCACGAAGCTCGGCAGTGTCATCCGCCATGCTCCTTCAACAGGTCGGGAAACAACCGGGCCGGCGCTCAATAGTGGCGATGAGCGCCGGCCGTTTGAGCAGCCTGCTATTCATAACGGACACCTTCTCTGGGCGCCGTTACCTGTGCGACACGGGAGCGCAGGTGAGTGTCGTTCCCGCCGGCACGTCAGACAAGCACGCCGCGGGTGGGGGCCCCGCGCTGCTTGCCGCGAACGGGACGCCCATCCGTACGTACGGAAAACGCTGCCTCTCTCTGCGGTTCAGAGGGCAGGTTTTCCGATGGACGTTCATCACCGCCGACGTGCCCATGGCACTGCTTGGCGCGGACTTCCTGTGCGCTAATGGGCTCCTGGTCGACGTCAAGCGCAGACGTCTTGTCCAGGCCGAGACGTTCAGCTCGCTCGCTTGTGCGTTGCCCAGCTCGTCGAGCAGCTCAACGAGTGGCTTGCCAAGCGGCTTGCCGAACGGTTCGGTTCCGGCCACGTTGGTCTGTACGCTTCCGGCAGCGGACGCATTCACCCGCCTCCTCGCCGGCTTCCTGGCCCTCACGCGGCCCACCTTCTCGGCGGGGGCCGTCAAGCATGGGGTGGCCCATCACATCCCCACCGTCGGGCCACCGGTCTACGCCCGGGCACGCCGCCTCGAGCCGACGAAGCTGGCGGTGGCAAAAGCGGCGTTCGCTACCCTGGAGCGACTCGGCATCGTTCGGCGCTCAGAGAGCGCTTGGGCATCGCCGCTGCACATCGTGCCGAAGCCCGGCGGGGGATGGCGACCGTGCGGGGACTATCGCCGTCTCAATGACGCCACGACTCCCGACCGCTACCCCGTCCCCCACATTCAGGACTTTTCCACCCGTTTGGCGGGCATGTCCTTCTTCTCGAAGGTGGACCTCATACGCGGCTACCATCAGGTCCCCGTCAGGCCGGAGGACGTCCCGAAGACGGCGGTCATCACGCCATTCGGACTCTTTGAGTTCCTGCGCATGCCCTTCGGTCTGAAGAATGCGGCTCAGGCATTCCAGCGACTGATGGACAGCATCCTGCGCGACTTGGGTTTTGTCTACGTCTACCTGGACGATATCCTCGTCGCCAGCGCGTCCCGCGAAGAGCACCTACGCCACCTCCGCACGCTCTTCGAATGCCTGGGCCAGCATGGCCTGATTGTGAACCCCGCAAAGTGCTGGTTCGGCGCCGCCATAATCGATTTTCTGGGGCACCGTGTCATCAGGCACGGAGCCGTTCCCCTGCCGGCCAAGGTGGAGGCGGTGAAGGGGTTTCCGCGCCCCCGCACGATTAGAGGCTGCAGGAGTTCCTGGGCATGGTGAACTTTTACCATCGGTTCCTGCCCCGTATCGCCCAGCTCCTGCGCCCCCTACACGAAGCTCTCCGAGGTAAGCCGGGCAAAGGCGACGTTACCTGGACCGAGCAGATGGACACGGCGTTCACGGGCGCGAAGCTCGCCTTGGCTAACGCCACCATGCTCGCGCACCCGGCGCCCGATGCACCGATCGCCCTCACCACCGATGCCTCGGACTACGCGGTGGGCGCGGTGCACGAGCAATGGGTGCGTGGAGCTTGGCAACCGCTGGCGTTCTTTAGCCTGCATCTTCGCCCGCCCGAACGCCGTTACAGTACCTTCGACCGCAAGTTGCTCGGGCTTCACTTGGTGGTCAGGCACTTCCGCCATCTGCTCGAGGGCCGTGCGTTCACTGCCTTCGTCGACCACAAGCCGCTGATCTTCGCGATGGGCAAGGTCACCGAGCCGTGGTCGGCCCGGCATCAGCGTCACCTCTCGGCCGTGTCCGAGTACACGACGGACATCCAGCACGTCGCGGGGAAGGACAACCCGGTGGCGGATTGCCTTTCCCGGGCCGTCGCCCACGCAGTCCACCTCGGCATCGACTATGCCCGGATGGCAGCGGACCAGGCCGCTGACCCCGACGTCCAGGCCTTGCGGACCGCCGTCACGGGCCTCCGCGTCACCAAGGTGCCGTTCGACGGTGCGGGCGCGGCCCTCTTGTGCGTCGTCTCCCTCGGGCGTCCTCGCCCCATCGTGCCCACGGGCTGGCAGCGCCAGGTGTTTGACGCCATCCACGGCCTGTCCCACCCGGGCGCGAGGGCCTCCCAAAGGCTGATCGCCGACAACTTCGTCTGGCATGGCCTCCGGAAGGCCGTCCGTGGCTGGGCCAGGACGTGCCTCGCGTGCCAGCGCACCAAGGTGCACCGGCACACCCAGGCCCCGTTGGCCCCGTTCACGGTGCCGGAACGCCGGTTTGACCACGTCCACGTGGACATGGTGGGACCTCTGCCCCCCTCGCGGGGTTTCACCTACGTGCTCACCATGGTGGACCGCACCACCCAGTGGCCGGAGGCCGTGCCCTTGGCGTTGACAATGGCGGCCGATGTCGCGCAGGCTTTCATCGCCACCTGGGTCGCCTGGTTCGGTGCCCCCTCAGACATCTCGTTCGACTGCGGCCACCAGTTCACCTCGGAGCTCTGGGGGGCGGTCGCGCAGGGGCTCGGGGTCCGGCTGCACCGAACCACGGCCTACCACCCCCAGGCTAAAGGCCTGTGTGAGCGATTTCACCGCTCATTGAAGGCCGCGCTCCGGGCCACCCTCCGCGACGGCGGCTGGGTCGACAGGCTCCCCTGGGTCCTGCTGGGCCTCCGGACGGCGCCCAAGGAGGACCTGCGTGCATCCGCGGCGGAGTTGGTCTTCGGGCAACCGCTGCGGGTGCCGGGCGAGTTCCTCCCCGACTCCACGGCACCATGGTCCGCGGCACAGCAGCGCTCCGCTCTGCAAGAGACCGCCCAGAGGTTCGCCCCGGTGCCAACGGCATGCCACGGGCACCCACCGACACACGTCGCCCCGGAGCTTCGCATGGCGGAGTACGTCTTCGTCCGCCACGATGCCCACCGGACACCACTGCGGCCCCCGTACGACGGGCCTTTCCACGTGCTGGAGACCGGGCAAAGCACTTCACCCTGGACATCGGCGGTACTCCTGACCGCGTTTCGGTAGACCGCCTCAAGCCGGCCCACCTCGACGTGGACCATCCACCGCCAGTGGCCCGACCCCCACGTCGGGGCCGCCTCCCTGCGGGCGGACCCCCGGCACCGCCCAGCCCCGCCGCCATGCCGCCCCCCGGTCCTGCACCCATCCCAGGGGCAGCCAGGGGCATCCCACCTGGCATCCCTGCACCCCGGACACCGCCGATCGCCAGGGGGCGCTTCGGCCGGGTCATTCGTCTGCCCCGCAAACTGGCCCTCCAGGTGCGCGGGAATTCTGGGGGGTGCGTGTGGCGGACACAAAAGCCCACTGGCGTGGTGACATCATTCCGCGCACCAAGTGGGCGGTGGCCACGCCCGAGGGGTACGCGAGGCCTCATGATATACACCGGGCGCGGAGCGCGCCAGTGTTATAGTGAGCTCGTGAAATAAAGACGCTTCTAAGTTACCGCTTGTCCGCTTCCTCCTTGCTCGCAAGCAGCGCGCGTAACGCCGCGCTTTAAAATCACGTTTTTTCCTAACGTGGAACCTTGCTTACATTTTCTATTTATCTATCTTTACTTTTATTCTTTTTCTTTATGATTATACAAATCTATTTACTGTTTGCTTCGTTTCTCCTTTGACGATATGGCTAATAGGAGTACGGTAGCCAAAGGTCTGCTGATCATGTTACCGATGAGGGGTTATCGCGTAAGCACGGGCTGTGCCTTGTCCCGCCGGAGGGAGTTGAAATGGATGACATTTTGCTCGCGATTGGGGATTTGATCGACGTGAGTAACATTCGTGCCGCGTCCCATATAAAAAAAAAATTGTGGTATTTGTTTCGCAAATAAGTCTGGCCGATATTGTTGTGCAGAATGGTTTGACCTTGGGAAACGATCTGTTTGTTCCTGTGTCGTCGATGGACACGCCGCAGTTGAAGTCATTTTGAGCAATGTTCCGCCTTTTCTAGGAAATGAGGAAATCCTACACAAGCTAGGTGAGTTTGGTACTGTGGCGGACACAAAAGCCCACTGGCGTGGTGACATCATTCCATGCACCAAGTGGGCGGTGGCCATGCCCGAGGGGTAGGCGTGGCCTCAGGATATACACCGGGCGACCAGCCCGGAAGAGTTCAGAGTTACAGTGTAGTCTTACAATAAAGACGTTCATATGTTACCGCTTGTCCGCTTCCTCCTTGCTCACAAGCAGCGCGCGTAACGCCGTGCTTTACTGGTGACCCTCGACGTTGGATCTGCCGTAGCGATCCTTCCGAACACGACGCCATTGCAATGGCCAACGACAAGTCAATGGCGATTAAACTTCCCGAATTTTGGGAGGCCCAGGCCGAGGTCTGGTTCGTTCAAGCCGAAGCCCAATTTCAGCTTCGGCGCCTCACCAACGACGACCTGCGCTACTGCCATGTCGTCGCCTCCCTCGGGCCCGGCACGGCCGCTCGAGTTGTGTCCGTCCTTTGCCACCCACCGGACGGCCACAAGTACGAGGCACTCAAGCGGCTACTCCTAGCCACGTTCAGCCTCACGGACGACGCACGGGCCGACCGCCTCCTGGATCTCCCCGAGCTCGGTGAGACGTGCCCGTCGGTCCGAATGGACCATATGCTGTCACTGTTGGGCGACGAAGCCCCCGGTTCGCTATTCCGGGCGCTTTTCCGTCGCCAACTTCCAGCGCAGGTTCGCCTCGCGTTGGCCGGGACCGGGCTAACGGAACCCCGAGCATTGGCGGCCGAGGCGGACAAGTACTTCGCCGCTTCGGACACGCGGGCGAGCGTTGGCGTGGCCGTCACGGCCTTCGACGCTGCTGTTCCACAGCATCATCTTCTACAGCACGCTGAGTTTCAGCAGCATGCTGATACGCACCTCGTGAACGCCGCCACGCCCCGCCCACCGCCGCGGCGAAAACCGCCACCGCGGGGAAACCCGTCGACTCCACCGGCCTGGCGGAGCCAGCCGCGCTCCTCCAGCTCCACCACCTGGTGCTGGTTCCACGCCAAGTTCGGCCACGAAGCTCGGCGGTGTCATCCGCCGTGCTCCTTCAACGGGTCGGGAAACGCCCGGGCCGGCGCTCAATTGTGGCGATGAGCGCCGGCCGTTCGAGCAGCCTGCTGTTCATAACGGACACCTTCTCCGGGCGCCGTTACCTGTGCGACACGGGAGCACAGGTGAGTGTCATTCCCGCCGGCACGTCAGACAAGCACGCCGCGGGTGGGGGCCCCGCGCTGCTTGCCGCGAACGGGACGCCCATCCGTACGTACGGAAAACGCTGCCTCTCTCTGCGGTTTGGAGGGCAGGTTTTCCGATGGACGTTCGTCACCGCCGACGTGCCCATGGCACTGCTTGGCGCGGACTTCCTGTGCGCTAATGGGCTCCTGGTCGACGTCAAGCGCAGACGGCTTGTCCAGGCCGAGACGTTCAGCTCGCTCGCATGTGCGTTGCCCAGCTCAACGAGCGGCTTGCCAAGCGGCTTGCCGAACGATTCGGTTCCGGCCACGTTGGTCTGTACGCTTCCGGCAGCGGACGCATTCACCCGCCTCCTCGCCGGCTTCCCGGCCCTCACGCGGCCCACCTTCTCGGCGGGGGCCGTCAAGCACGGGGTGGCCCATCACATCCCCACCGTCGGGCCACCGGTCTACGCCCGGGCACGCCGCCTCGAGCCGACGAAGCTGGCGGTGGCAAAAGCGGAGTTCGCTACCCTGGAGCGACTCGGCATCGTTCGGCGCTCAGAGAGCGCTTGGGCGTCGCCGCTGCACATCGTGCCGAAGCCCGGCGGGGGATGGCGACCGTGCGGGGACTATCACCGTCTCAATGACGCCACGACTCCCGACCGCTACCCCGTCCCCCACATTCAGGACTTTTCCGCCCGTTTGGCGGGCAGGTCCTTCTTTTCGAAGGTGGACCTCATACGCGGCTACCATCAGGTCCCCGTCAGGCCGGAGGACGTCCCGAAGACGGCGGTCATCACGCCATTCGGACTCTTCGAGTTCCTGCGCATGCCCTTCGGTCTGAAGAATGCGGCTCAGGCGTTCCAGCGACTGATGGACAGCGTCCTGCGCGACTTGGATTTTGTCTACGTCTACCTGGACGATATCCTCGTCGCCAGCGCGTCCCGCGAAGAGCACCTACGCCACCTCCGCACGCTCTTCGAACGCCTGGGCCAGCATGGCCTGATTGTGAACCCCGCAAAGTGCCGGTTCGGCGCCGCCACAATCGATTTTCTGGGGCACCGTGTCACCAGGCACGGAGCCGTCCCCCTGCCGGCCAAGGTGGAGGCGGTGAAGGGGTTTCCGCGCCCCCGCACAATCAGAGGGCTGCAGGAGTTCCTGGGCATGGTGAACTTTTACCATCGGTTCCTGCCCCGTATCGCCCAGCTCCTGCGCCCCCTGCACGAAGCTCTCCGAGGTAAGCCGGGCAAAGGCGACGTTACCTGGACCGAGCAGATGGACACGGCGTTCACGGGCGCGAAGCTCGCCTTGGCTAACGCCACCATGCTCGCGCACCCGGCGCCCGATGCACCGATCGCCCTCACCACCGATGCCTCGGACTACGCGGTGGGCGCGGTGCACGAGCAATGGGTGCGTGGAGCTTGGCAACCGCTGGCGTTCTTTAGCCGGCAGCTTCGCCCGCCCGAACGCCGTTACAGTACCTTCGACCGCGAGTTGCTCGGACTTCACTTGGCGGTCAGGCACTTCCGCCATCTGCTCGAGGGCCGGGCGTTCACTGCCTTCGTCGACCACAAGCCGCTGATCTTCGCGATGGGCAAGGTCACCGAGCCGTGGTCGGCCCGGCAGCAGCGTCACCTCTCGGCCGTGTCCGAGTACACGACGGACATCCAGCACGTCGCGGGGAAGGACAACCCGGTGGCGGATTGCCTTTCCCGGGCCGTCGCCCACGCAGTCCACCTCGGCATCGACTATGCCCGGATGGCAGCGGACCAGGCCGCTGACCCCGACGTCCAGGCCTTGCGGACCGCCGTCACGGGCCTCCGCGTCACCGAGGTGCCGTTCGACGGCGCGGGTGCGGCCCTCTTGTGCGACGTCTCCCTCGGGCGTCCTCGCCCCATTGTGCCCGCGGGCTGGCAGCGCCAGGTGTTTGACGCCATCCACGGCCTGTCCCACCCGGGCGCGAGGGCCTCCCAAAGGCTGATCGCCGACAAGTTCGTCTGGCATGGCCTCCGGAAGGCCGTCCGCGGCTGGGCCAGGACATGCCTCGCGTGCCAGCGCGCCAAGGTGCACCGGCACACCCAGGCCCCGTTGGCCCCGTTCACGGTGCCGGAACGCCGGTTTGACCACGTCCACGTGGACCTGGTGGGACCTCTGCCCCCCTCGCGGGGTTTCACCCACGTCCTCACCATGGTGGACCGCACCACCCGGTGGCCGGAGGCCGTGCCCTTGGCGTCGACAACGGCGGCCGATGTCGCGCAGGCTTTCATCGCCACGTGGGTCGCCCGGTTCGGCGCCCCCTCAGACATCTCATCCGACCGCGGCCCCCAGTTCACCTCGGAGCTCTGGGGGGCGGTTGCGCAGGGGCTCGGGGTCCGGCTGCACCGAACCACGGCCTACCACCCCCAGGCTAACGGCCTGTGTGAGCGATTTCACCGCTCATTGAAGGCCGCGCTCCGGGCCACCCTCCGCGACGGCGGCTGGGTCGACAGGCTCCCCTGGGTCCTGCTGGGCCTCCGGACGGCGCCCAAGGAGGACCTGCGCGCATCCGCGGCGGAGTTGGTCTTCGGGCAACCGCTGCGGGTGCCGGGCGAGTTCCTCCCCGACTCCACGGCACCATGGTCCGCGGCACAGCAGCGCTCCGCTCTGCAAGAGACCGCCCAGAGGTTCGCCCCGGTGCCAACGGCATGCCACGGGCACCCACCGACGCACGTCGCCCCGGAGCTTCGCACGGCGGAGTACGTCTTCGTCCGCCACGATGCCCATCGGACACCACTGCGGCCCCCGTACGACGGGCCTTTCCGCGTGCTGGAGACCGGGGCGAAGCACTTCACCCTGGACATCGGCGGTACTCCTGACCGCGTTTCGGTAGACCGCCTCAAGCCGGCCCACCTCGATGTGGACCATCCACCGCCAGTGGCCCGACCCCCACGTCGGGGCCGCCCTCCTGCGGGCGGACCCCCGGCACCGCCCAGCCCCGCCGCCACGGCGCCCCCCGGTCCTGCACCCATCCCAGGGGCAGCCAGGGGCATCCCACCTGGTATCCCTGCACCCCAGACGCCGCTGATCGCCAGGGGGCGCTTCGGCCGGGTCATTCGTCTGCCCCGCAAACTGGCCCTCCAGGTGCGCGGGAATTCTGGGGGGGCGCGTGTGGCGGACACAAAAGCCCACTGGCGTGGTGACATCATTCCACGCACCAAGTGGGCGGTGGCCACGCCCGAGGGGTAGGCGTGGCCTCAGGATATACACCGGGCGACCAGCCCGGAAGAGTTCAGAGTTACAGTGTAGTCTTACAATAAAGACGTTCATATGTTACCGCTTGTCCGCTTCCTCCTTGCTCACAAGCAGCGCGCGTAACGCCGCGCTTTAGTACTGTCGTCTCTCGAATCATTAGGGTTCCTCTACATACGAGAAAAGGCAGATTGAAGCACGTACAATCATTTAGACGTTTTTGTTTTGTTGTTTTAAAAGACGCAGCGAAGCAGTTGAACACCTCCCACACTTTTAAAGTAGACAAGCATGAATATAGGACTTTCATGGCTATCGAGACCTTGATCTGCTACGGATGTGGAGCACGCGGACACACTAAGCAGTATTGTCCAGATGCCAAGAAGACTTACGCTACAGCAGCTGGGTCGGCCCCCCCTGTGACTGATGCAGTGCCCCCCGTTAATGAGCCGGGTGGGGTACAGAGATCCACACCAGAAGACCAGGGTGTGGCAAATGGTGGCGGTGTTGCTGAGGTTAGTGCAGCAGCGGAGCACCCAGTCGATGTGGACGAGAGGCTACAACCTTAAGAGAATTTGGTTTGTGAGGAAGTATTGATGAAAGGCACCGAGGCTAAGAGGAACTTGAAACGTACCTTTTTGAGTGCCGAGGTTGAAGACAAAGGTAGCAAAGTGATACTCGTACAGGCAGACAGTATCTCAGACTACCCTGATGATTCTTTGAAAGATGGGCAAGGTGGTGATGAAATAGATGAGAGTAGGACTTCACCTTGCTCTTGATGAAGAAAACCAAAGCGCCATTACCGGTATTGGTTATGATGATGAAACCACTGTACCCTGTGACAACGAGCAGTCTCAGGTGCTGAGTGTTAATGGTTGTTGCTCGCATCCCGTTGTACCGAGCAAGGATGATGGTCTAATCTAAAGAAACCAATAATAGGCAACAGCGGTGGGACAGATGTGTCCCTGGAGATGCAACAAGAAGACTGCAGTGTTAATGACGCAGATGTTGTGCCAATACCTGACACACAACAATGTGATTTCAACGTTGATGTCGTTAGGGAGTTGGATAAGGAAGCTCAAGGCCTCGTTTCTATGAGTGATTATCAGGAGGAAGAACAAATTGAAGTAACAAAGGAAAACGTCATCAGTTTCTTAAACGAGACGTTTAGGCAACGCTATGTTGTAATCAAAGATAATTTTCCCGATGTGAAAACTTTAATCAGGGCTGCAAGACCCCTCCTGCAAAGAAAGTACCCAAGGGATATCTCGGAGGCACAATTTAGGCGTCTTCGAAAAGCGGTTACAAAAGCAAAGAAAGAATTGCAGGCGGAGGGTGAGTTACCTTTGTAGAATGTCAACGCGAGAGATATGTATTGCATCCCTGAACATGAATGGGGGATGTGCCCCCTTATGGAAAATTCAGACAATTCCGGCAATGGAGAGAGTGAAAGCCGACATCATTTTGATACGAGAGACCCATGCTACGAACACTCTGGTTGCTGAATGGGGTGAACTTTATCGAGGGCAGTGGTGGTTGAGTGGTTTTGCCTTAAGTGATAGAATTCCTGCTCAGAAGATTGTCTTTAAGGAAATCTATAAGGTACATCTGATAGCGGTGGAATTATATTGCAACACACAAAAGATCATCATTGTGAACGTGTATGCACCGAGTGAACCCATTGAAAGAAGTGTTCTTTTCCACTCTGCATGACTTTGTAAAAGGACTAGATACAACTGCTTTCATCTGTACTGTTGGCGATTTCAATTGCACTACCAATCCTTCCGTAGACAGGACCGGTCATGAACCCCATCCTGCTTCTGTGAGCATCATCTTTTTGGGGAGCATCATCAAGAATCATCATTTGAAAGATGTATGGAGGTTGCAACATCCAACTTCACGGTGCTATACATGGGTCAGATGCCATGATGGGAGGATATCAATGGCAAGGCAAGACAGATTCTACGTGAATAAGCCAATGCTAAATGTGGTGGCCACCACCCAGATACTCCCAACTGGTTTCACAGACCATTACCTAGTTTCAATGTTTTTTAACTTGCCTCTGGCCTCAGGTGGTCGTGCGTATTGGTCACGTAACACCCACCTGCTGAATGATATGAAATTCAAAGATGCTTTTTAGCCGTGTGGGGAAAACATTCGGTCCTCCAAATCCAAGCATGGTAACCTTCGACTGTGGTGGGACCTCGCAAGGAGTCGGGCCAAATCGTTCTGTCAACAATATAGTCATTATGCCACTAAATTGCAAAATATCTCAATTGATTCATTAAAGGCTGAAATTGCAGCCTTGGAGTAAAACATTAATAGGGCTGGGAAAGACACTACAGGTGACCGGCTATTATGGACTAAAAAGGCAATCTTGACTGAATTGGTACGGCAGCGGGCAATGGGCACCTTGGTACGCATGAGAATGAGTTATTTGACTTTGGATATGGCAAATAAGAATTTTTTAGCTTGGAGAACTCTGTTTAAAAATCACAACAGATTCACAGGCTACGTGCTGCTAATGGGTCAATAGTGACCTCTCAACAGGAGATTAAGTCTGTTTTGAAGAGTTTTTATACAAACTTGTACTCCCCCAGAGCATAAGTAATGAGACCTTGCAGGAGCTGACTACTGGGCTTCCGAGACTTGAGGTGGACCAGCAACGCATACTGAACATGTCAGTTTCGGCTGCTGAGCTTGAAACTGCTATGTGGAGCTTGAAGGATGGAAAAGCTTCTGGAATTTATGGTTTGCCTGGAGAGTTCTATAAGACTTTTTGGAACCTTGTGAGACCTGACCTGCTTGAGGTATTTGATGAATTCCTTCATGTTGGAGAGCTTCCCCTGTCCTGCAGAAGAGCATTCATGTGCCTGTTGCCAAAGCTAGGGACAATCAACTAGTCGAGAACTGGCGGCCTGTCGCATTGCTGTGCGCGCATTACAAGATTTTGTTGAAGGTTTTAGCAAACTGTTTGGGAACTGTGATCAGCTCTACTGTGCACCCTGACCAGACCTACTGTGTACCAGGAAGGTCAATTTATGATAATATATTTTTGATAAGGGATATTATTTCTTGTAATAAGTACTTGCGTGCCAGTTTTGGGTTGTTGTTTCTTGACCAAACTTGCTTTTGATCAAGTTGATCACACATATTTGTTTTCTGTTCTTGAGCGGATGGGTTTTTGGCGAAACTTTCATCTCCTATGTTAAGCTTTTATACACCAACACCTTCTGCATGATGAAAGTCAACAACAGTTTATGTTCCCCCTTTCCTTTCCGACGGGGGATCCGTCAAGGTTATCCCCTTTCTGAACTTCTGTATATAATTGCCCTTGAACCACTTTTAGCGTCCATCAGGCAGCGAATAACTCAGGATGTGGGAGCCGTAGGTTGTTCAAGATTTGTGGTCACAGCTTATGCTGATGATGTTTGCGTCCTAATTAAAGGCCCAAGTAGTGTTGCTGCAGTGCAGCGTTGCCTTAAAGATTACTCTGCGGCCTCTTCCGGTGAGGTAAATTGGAGTAAGAGTATAGCCTTATGATGCGGTTGAGATAACCTTTCTTTAACACTGCCACCGTCACTCCTACAGAATTTAGAGTGGAAAAGAGATGGGGTCAAATATCTTGGTGTCTATCTCGGCAACCGGGAAGGAGAAATGAAGAACTGGGAAGGAATGACTGAACAAATTACACACCAGTTGAAATGATGGGAAGGACTGCTGCGATCTCTTTCTTATAAAGGCCACACTCTTGTCATAAATAACTTGAAAGCAGCAAGATTATGGCATAAACTAATTGTCTTGCAGCCACTCAAGGAGTTGATTCCTGCCATCCAGCAGGTGTTGATAAATTTATTTTGGAATGGATACCACTGGCTTCGGCCTCAAATACTGTACCATCCTCGGAAGGAGGGCGGACATGGAATTGTGGATGTGTCCGCTCGGCTTATGGCTTTTCGCCTACAGTCTGTGCAATGACTGTTGTATGCTGAAGAGCTGCCCTGTTGCCCCTTTGCGCTTTTTTGCTGCAACAAGCTGGAGTGTTGTGTTATGATAGGCACCTGTTCTTGGTGATCCTTGACGTGTCAGTTTAGTTACAGATTCCAGTTTCTTTTATCAGTTTTTGCTGAAAGTTTGGAAAGGCTTTGGGGTTCATCGTTTTCTATAATGGAGCTATTTTCTATAACGGGTTTTTTCCATGCATTCCTCACAGTCCTACTTTGATTAGGAAATTTATTCAAGGAGGAGTGTGTCAAAGTTTGTGACCTGAGGAATACATCTGGGACAAAATGGATGTCTGCTGGCAGGCTGGCGACCATTCTTGGTTTAAGATCTGTGCGTGTTGTCAACCAAATTGTACGCATCGTCAAGAGGAAGTTTAAGGAGTTAAATATTGGCTGGCAAGGTGTCAACAATGTTGAGGAATTTTGGCTGTCCTTCCCTGAAATTAAGGTGCTCCCAGCTCTCCAGTCAAATGTTGAACTTGTCTCTCCTTTTCATTTGGTAACAAAGGCGGGTATTCACAAGCTCCTTCGAGAAAACCAAGCATCACCCTTCTCTGGAGTGACAAGAGTGGCCTTGTGGTCAGAAAGGTTAGGGCCAGGGTCTCCTGCCACTCCATTGTGGCCTAATATGTATAAATTACCGATTTATGGGTTCCTCGCAGATATCCAGTGGAGACTAGCACATTGGGCTCTACCTGCAAATACCTTTGTTAACACCTTGACAGTTCAGTACCGGTAGCATGCCCTTTCTGTAAACAGAAGGAGGATCTCTTTCATGCCTATGTGCAATGTGAAAGACTAACACCTCTTTTGTCTATTCTCACACATCTTTTTGATCAGTTGTCTTTTCCTTTCACTTCACGTACTTTTATTTTTGGTGTACCTTTCAGACCCTCCTGCAAGGACTCTGGTATTCTCGTCAACTTTTTCGTTGGTACAGCAAAATATGCGATTTAGAAATCAAGGAAAATTAAAATTGATAATGGGCATGGATTTGATGTTGTCCCTATTTTTAAAGGGCTGGTGTCTGCAAGAATCAGGCTCGAGTTTGATTAATTATGTGGCGAATGAAAATGTCAAACTCTTTGAGTGCAAATGGTGTATTAATGAAGCCTTATGTGTTGTGAATGAATTGAATTTGGTCTTCCTTTTCTAATAACTACGTCAAGAACTGTGTTGTCTTTCTATTTTTTCTCCTGTAAAATTGACTTCACCTGTTTTGTTTTTTTGTGAATAATATGGTGTTGCAAATTCAATTCCCCCCCTCTCTCTCTCTCTCTCTCTGTCTCTCTCTGTCTCTCTCTGTCTCTCTCTGTCTCTCTCTCTGTCTCTCTCTCTGTCTCTCTCTCTGTCTCTCTCTCTCTCTCTCTCTCTCTCTCTCTCTCTCTCTCTCTCTCTGTCTCTCTCTGTCTCTCTCTGTCTCTCTCTCTGTCTCTCTCTCTGTCTCTCTCTCTGTCTCTCTCTATGTCTCTCTCTATGTCTCTCTCTATGTCTCTCTCTCTCTCTCTCTCTCTCTCTCTCTCTCTCTCTCGCCACCAGCCCTGCCTATATCTCTAACTCTGTCATGGCCCTGCCTTTGTGAAGGTGGGGTACACCATCTTGGATGTGGGCGATCTCTGGGTCGCTCCTGCAAGATCGATCGGCTGTCTCTGTGCCACGGGCTTGTTTGAGACAACTGTCTGGGGCTATACAACAACAACAACCCTTGCCAAGAAACTGCTTCGGCAGCACCTGCACCCTGTCAATAGTGCAGGTACATAAAAATCAAAAAAAAAATTAAGGTCAATAAATAAGGTTTGCTGCCCTCTGTTTTTTAACATTGTCCCATGCAGAAGAATGTGAATTGCAGCCTCGGTGCATTAAATATGTTGAAGCAGTTTAAGAGGATGCCTATGAGGGAAGGTTGTAGCACCAACGCAGCTGCTCAGACTCGTTGTGGTGCTGTGCTGGGTACGGGGCGTTTTGATTGATGAGCGCGGTGTACAGCGATCTGACAATTCACACTGACTGTGGAATAGCTTGGCCTCACAGATTTCACGGCACTTGTGACATCGATCAATCCGGAACTGTGCACAGATCAATACCGTTAAATTTTACACACCACTCTGTCAACACCTGTATCGTTCGGTCAAATTTATCTCCACCATGAACTTGAAAATGGCTTCACCAGTCTTCATGCAGGTCCCACATGCTAATAAGAAATTTTTTGCACTTCAATGTCAGCAGGACAGTTGGAAATGTTAATTTTTTTTGTACAAATGTAGAACATTGGATATTTTCTGAATCGAGGCAATCAAATAATTGATCAGCCTCAGCGGAATTGTGGTTAGAGGGTCTGCTCTGGGATGTCTGGAGATATGAGTCTGGGAGGTCTGCGGTTCAATTCCAACTCTCACCGAGTCATACTGACGAGTTTAGAATTGGTATGCGCTGCTTCCTCATTTGACACTCAGCACTTACAGGATAGAACATGGACATCCCGTGCGTTGACATCGTGATTTGCGTAACAGTTCCTCCATGAACCTTCCAGAGCATGTTATAATGTCTTTAAATTCGATTTCATTTTTCATTAAATTTCAATTGCTTTAATGAAATTGAAATATCCATTGCACCAGAACGTGAAGATGCCAAACAGGCTTTGGTGAAGCTAAGGGGCGAAAGAGTAATTAAAACTAAATAGAGGTTCTCACATATTACAATATATGCAATATTTGTTCTTTCATGCATTCAAACGATATCTCTGCTTTGGGTATTCAGCTGCGATATCAATATTGAGTACTTGTGACGTCATCACATGCTGTGATTCCAATGTCGACAATGTTATGAAGTCACCAGATCAAACAGTTTGATATTGGAGTTTCTTGTGACAAGTGGTTCATGTTTTACAGCTTTATCATTATTACAAAATAAATAGTTTTATGCGATTTCTTTCGAATGTAAATCGTTCGGAGAACAATTTGAATTCCCTCACCCGAAATACGTCATAACTTTCGACGATCCTGTCCTACTCCCCTAATGACGCATTATTATCGGTCCGACCTATAGTGCGGGGAAGTGTCCATTCTATAGAGAGGACCATTCATCTCAGAAAGATGTCATTAAAGCTCACACTACCAAGTTGCCTAGAGGGCATCGTTGATTATCTTTTATCAACCGAAGGTTCTCCCACTTCCCTCCATGTATCCGGTGGAAACACGCAATTGCACTCTTCCGCACTAGCCGCCTCTTCCTCATTCCCCAGCAACACCTGCAACATCTGTTTTCTGGGAGGAAGTCGGAGGAGATGGTACCCTGTCGGTCGTGCTAGCTGCAGTCATCCCAAAAGCCTTTTCCAATACGTGTTACTTTTTTTTCTTTTTTTTAAATAAAATGTGTGAACAACCTGCGCTTCGATGAAAATGTGAATTTTTATACTTGAGCCGTCAAAATTCCCACACTGTCCCTCCCCCAACCCCAGAGACCCCAAACCGCCTCCCTCTTTACCACCTCCATACACAGGAGAAATTTCATTCGCAACACTTTCATCAGAACAAAAGTGCATGGAGTTAATTTTTATTGGTGAATGCATTAATTTTATTCCAAACCGTCATTGCATGAACGGCCATCTTAGCAATGTTGAGACATTTATTAACGAGTGTATTTTAAAACAAATGAATCCATAAAACGAATTAAAGTTCGTTTTCCTCCTCCAGTGCCATAACATGCTTGCCTATTGAGATTTAGTATGCATTCTTCTCATTTTATTGTTATTACTTTTGTAACAATTCATTTCTTGTATGAATAGGAAATGGACCATTGTTTATTGTTTGTACAGGATCAGGAACATCCGAGAGAATGTGGAAAGGAAGGTTTCCTAAACAGTTTGCAGCGTACCTAAAGCTTTCTGTTGTTGGGGTTTTTCCACCGGAAGCAGTTTTAGCTGCGCTAAAGGGACCTTACCCCTAACGTTAACCAATGTTTACTGGTCTACAGCCTTTTTGTTTTTTCTGGAAATGTTTTTTCTACATTCCCATTTGCAAAGAGCTGTGGTCAACAATTAAGTTCTCCTCTTCGAGCTCCTCCACAAGCCACGACATTGTATATAAAAAATGTTATTGGCCACACATAATTTATCCTGGGTAAGATAATATATACAGTGCCTTCAGAAAGTATTCACGGCCCTTGACTTTTTCACATTTTGTTGTGTTACACGGAATTTAAAATGGATTTAGTTTAAAAAAAAATTGTCACGCGATATAGAAAAAATATCCCATAATGACAAAGTGAAAAAATGTTTTTTGAAATATTTACAAAATAATTAAACATGAAATGCAGAAATATCTAATTTACATAAGTATTCAACCCTGAGTCAATACTTTGTAGAAGCGCCTTTGGCAGCGATTACAGCTTCAAGTCTTCTTGGGTATGTCTGTATCAGCTTTGCACATTTGGATTTGGGTAGTTTCTCCCATCCTCCTTTGCAGATTTGCTCAAGCTCTGTCAAGTTGGATGGGAAGCGTCGGTAATCAACAATCTTCAAGTCTTTACACAGATTCTCAATGGGATTCAAGTCTAGGCTTTGGCTGGGCCAATCGAGGACTTTCACCTTCTTGTTCTGAAGTCATTCCAGTGTTGCTTTGGCTGTATGCTTCGGGTTATTATCCTGTTGGAACGTAAATCTTCGCTGCAGTCTAAGCTCATTTGCACTCTGAAGAAGGTTCTCCTCAAGGAATTGCCTGCATTTGGCTCCATTCATTGTTCCTCTATCCTTACAAGTGTCCCAGTCCCAGCCACTGAATAGCATCCTCATACCATGATGCTGCCATCACCATGCTTTACGATAGGGATGGTGTTAGATAGGCGATGAGCTATGCTAAGTTTCCGCCCGACGTAGCACTTTGCATTCAGGCCAAAGAGTTCAGTTTTCGTCTCATCAGACCACAGAATATTTTGCCTCATGCTCCGAGTCTTTCATGTGCTTTTTTGCAAACTCCAGGCATGTTATCATGTAGCTGTTTCTCAGGTGTGGCTTCTGTCTTTCCACCCTCCCATAAAGCCTAGATTTGTGAAATGCTGCAGACTGTTGTTCTTCTGGAAGGTTCTTCCATCTCAACCAAGTAGTTCTGTCAGAGTGGGCATTGGGTTCCTGGTCACCTCCCTGACCAATGTCCTTCCTGCCCGGTTGCTCAGTTTGGTTGGAGGACCAGCTCTAGGAAAAGTTTGGGTTGTTCCATATAATTTCCATTTCCTAATGATGGACCTCACTGTGCTCTTGGTATCTTTCAACACTCTAGAAATTGTTTTATACCCTTCCCCAGATCTATGCCTCCTCACAATTCTATCTCGGAGTTCTAGGAACAGTTCCTTGGATTTCATGATGGGGTTCTGCTCTGACATGCACTGTCAACTGCAGACCTCATATAGAAAGGTGTGTTTCTCTCTAAAATCTGTCCAATCATTGGAATCGGCCACAGGTGAACTCCACTCACGTTGTGGAGACATCTCAAGGATGATAAAAGGAAATTATATGCACCTGAGTTCAATTTGGGGTGTCATAGCAAAGGGGTCGAATACTTATTGACTCAAGACATTCATACCTGTAATAACCTACAAGCTCGAGTAGGTTAGGTTTATGCCTGTACTAGAGGCACATCATAGATAAGTTGTAAGTAATATGTGCCATGAGGAGGCAGTGAGCATCCATCATAGAACTGTATAGTGTAAGGACGTGTTGTGTAAAACCTGTCCACTGGCGAATCCAGGTGAAGGACTTTAGGTTAGTGGAAGTTGGCATGCAAATGTGCTACGCACGTGGCTTTTGGATTCCCCCACTGGCCTCTTTAAGGAGAACCGCACACCCAGTGGTATAGTGGCCTATGTTGACATCAAAAATAGTTGGGGGTTGAATTCAGTGACCAGATATGCAAATCCTCTTAAAATTTCAAGTCAGTCGGAGGAAAATTGAGGATTTTATAAATTTGGCCTATGTTGACCCTTTGGCCTATGCTGACCTCAAAAATAGTTGGTGGTTGAATTCAGTGACCATATATGCAAATCCTCTTCAAATGCCTTCACGTATCTATTTTTACATATAAATGAATGATCAGGAATCTGCCATAATATGTTGATATCTTTAAGCCATGCCTCAGAGACAACATTGACATTAAATTGGATGTTCTGAAGATTTAGAAATCAACAATAGAATAAAAATTATTTTGAATACTTCTCGAATCAAAGTGTATACTGCAAAAAAAATCCTCTTTGGGTCTATGTTACTAAATTGATCTACAAATTGGTCGACATTATAATATTGAGAATCACTGGTATTTTTCAGAAATAAATTTATATCTGGGTCGAGTTCTTCTTTACCCAAACACTTGTCCTGGGTGGATCGCAAACACAGATCAAATCGCAAATTTGTCAGTTGATCTTTGTTTGCATTGTCATTAGATTGTACATCAAGAACAAATATTTTCAGAATCTTCTGAATGAAGGTGATTAAAAGTTAGGAGATGTGGAGAGTTTTGTTTGACAAACATGAAAACTGGTATTCCAATTACAATCAGGAACATAGGAATTGCACATATGACGACAGCATCTCTGGTTACGTGATGAATATTTTCCACTTGAACTAGTCATTAAGGGCTTATATATACACAAAGAATTAAGTTAAGCACCCCCCCCGTTTTTTTACAACCTCGCACATTACAAGTTTGTTGTCGTCAAAACAGTGTAATATACCCATGATATTGCTATATTTTCTGGAGAAGTGATATTATGGTCACATAAAAACATAACAATCATGCCGTTTTCAATATTTTATTCTGAATAATTTAAGGTGAAATTTTTTGG
This sequence comes from Myxine glutinosa, assembly GCF_964187855.1. NCBI lineage: Eukaryota > Metazoa > Chordata > Myxini > Myxiniformes > Myxinidae > Myxine > Myxine glutinosa. Next base: position 167,325,997 of record NC_136263.1, read on the forward strand.
GAATTTTAGGCATATTTTCACCTCAATTTAAGTATGGAGCTATAGGTCCATCACGGACAGTGTGGATGACGTTTATGTTTTCTAACGTACAGTCATTGTTCTGAGAAGACCTCTAGCGATCTTTGCGTCAATAACGTGTGTAGGACCCACGTGATCGGATCACTGACTCAACCAATCACTTTTTTTCACTTTGATCACTCAATTTCATCAATGGATAATTGCTAATGTCATACCAATCATTATTTGATCTCACATACCTTAGAATATATGCCAATGTATACATATACACAAAGAATATATATTAGGGGGTGCTTACCTTAATTCGTTGTGTAGGGGTGCTTAACTTAATTCTTTGTGTATATGTATTGGTATTCCTTTCAAAATCAGGGCACATTGCCTTCCATTCGGACGTTACTATAAGTGATGAACATTGATTTCCATAGTTTGTGTCCCATGAAGTTTTGTTTTTAGGATCATAAGCAACATAAACCTGCATAATCTGATTCCAGTTGATTCCGACTTTAACGGAGACAAACAAATAATATAAGTAATAAATGTCGTGCATAACACGATAATTGCAAAATCCCTAAAATAAGTTGTTTTTTTTTGTTGTTTTTTTTGTATACTGAATCGAGGCTCGTGAAAGAGCTAAAAAGTTGTAAAAGTAAAAAGTTGTAAAAGTTGTAAAAAAAAGTAAAAAGTTGTTGGCCGATGACCTCAAAAAATAATTGGTGGTTAAATTCAGTGACCTGGTATGCAAATCCTCTTAAAATTTCAAGTCAATCAGATGAAAATTGAGGATTTAAAAAATCTGGCCTATGTTGTTGACCTTTTGGCCTATGTTGACCTTTTCACCTATGTTGACAAAAATATTTGGGGTTGAATTCAGTGACCAGATATGCAAATCCTCTTCAAATTTCAAGTCAACCGGATGAAAATTGAGGATTTTAAAAATCTGGTCTATGTTGTTGACCTTTTGGCCTATGTTGACCTTTTCACCTATGTTGACAAAAATATTTGGGGTTGAATTCAGTGACCAGATATGCAAATCCTCTTCAAATTTCAAGTCAACCGGATGAAAATTGAGGATTTTAGAAATTTGGCCTATGTTGACCCTTCGGATGAAAATTGAGGATTTTAGAAATTTGGCCTATGTTGACCTTTGTTGACCCTTTATGTTGACCCATTGTTGACCTCAAAATAGTTGGTGGTTGAATTCATTGACCATATATGCAAATCCTCTTAAAATTTCAAGTCAACCGGATGAAAATTGAGGATTTTAGAAATTTGACAAAGTAGGTGACCTTTGGCCTTTGTTGACCTATTGACCTTTTGACCCCAAAAACAATAGGCTTCTTGCTTATGGCCAACTCTATCATTTGGTGAGGTTTAGTGAAGATCGTTTGAAAATTGTGATCTGTAGGTGACTGACATACATACAGACAGACAAACAGACAGACAGATGTAAAATCAGTCACAGAGTGACACTTGGCAAAACAGAACAAAGTAGAATGGCACTCAGTAGAGCATCCTTTTGACCTCAAAAATAGTTGGTAGTTGAATTCACTTAGCTGATATGAAAATCCCATTCAAATTTCAAGTCAATCGGATGAAAATTGAGGATTTTAGAAATTGGAAATGGTTGTTGACCTTTGGCCTGTGTTGACCTTTTGGCCTATGTGAATCTCAAAAATAGTTGGTGGTCGAATTCAGCTAACTGATGTGAAAATCCTATTCAAATTTCAAGTCAATCGGATGAAAATTGAGGATTTTAGAAATTTGAAAAAGAGTGGTTGACTTTTGGCCTCAAAAATATATAGGATTTTGTCGGACCAGGAACTCTAACATTTGGTGAAGTTTCATGAAGATCAGTTTAAAATTGTGACCTGTAGGCGACTGACATGCAGACAAGAGAATACAGAGAATGTACAGAGAATAAGTGCACAAGACCAACCAATATAGTTTGAAAAATCTTCGATTTTCGCAAGTAATATAACAGGATTTCATCACTTCCTAATGAGTAGCCATTGCTGCATCCAAAAATGGTTTGAATAGTGAAAATAAAGTAATATGAAATTGTGTTGGCAATTCACTTCCTGTATTGTAGTGACAGTTCCACATCGTCGCCATTCATTGAAAAGTTGCACTTTATGTCAACAAGCAAAATAGATCAAAATAATATATTGAATTCACAATATCAGATGTGTTAACAATCTTGTCAATTTGGAGAAACCAACAAAAATGCCAATGGCTTGAGAATTATTTTCAAACTCATTAATAGAACCTTGTTGTTCAAATTTAATCCTTTTCAATGAAAGAGCAAACAGAACATCAATCTCCATATGTCTGCCACCGTGGCTGCTTCATTCTCTTTTCTCGATATTTGAGGAACAGCTCTGTGTTGATTACATGGATTCTCGGTTATTTACCATTTGCTAGCAACGGTAACTGCCCTACGGGCGGGGCTTCAATTGGTAGGCCCAAATGAAAAGGCAAAATAGGAGAAATTGAAGGCTTTTTTTAAATTTTAAACGATTTATATGAACATCCGTTAAATCATATCGCACGCAAATCATCAAAATCTAAACAGTATTTGTAGAATTTCAATAAAAGCCACATCACTGTTCATATCGGTAAATAGTATTCCATCGTGTTTGGAAAAACTGGAAAATTGGAAAAATTGGAAATTGGAAAATTGGAAAAACAATATAGCCTATTTTACTCCAGGGGGTCCCAGGATTACCCACCCAGAATTTCGTTGTGATCGGTTCAGCCGTTTTTGCTGTACCTGGGAACAGACGGACAGACAGACAGACGGACAGACATTTGGTGAAGTATAGTAAGATAAGATGTATGGTGTTCTGGAGTACATACATGATACAGCATCACCTTGAAATGTGATGAGAGATCCGTGCGAATGATAAACGAGGACCCGCATTTCGCTGATCGCTGCCTCGTTTTTTGAAGGTTGATAACACAGGCTCGGGATCAAATATCGAGGCGAATCTGACGATCATAAGCTTGGGATTTGGATTCTGTTTCGAGGTGTTGTCTGGACGAAACTTCCCTGGCAGTCGATATACGTTGACCTGCATCATGAACGCACTTCCTCATCCGTGAATCAGAGCTCCAAGATGGCGTCACAGACCACAGCAGCAGCATTCTCTGATGGCTGTTTTATTCTCCAAAGGCAGTTCATATATGAGCATGTTTAGCTTCCTGTTGTGTATTTCCATCATGGTAATGGCGTTAATTAACTTTGCCTCACTTTCCTTGTTCTTCTTGGCCATTTTATGTATAGTTACAATCTCCAGCTTTGCCAGTCGGTCAGAGGAGTCTGTTGCTGCTTTCTGAAGTTCCATCAAAGTGATATTTATTCCTTTAATTTCCTATTGCACAATACCGATACTTGTATTCATTACCTCGAGTTTCTGCTGTACTTTCTTGGCGAATTTTTCAGTTACTTCAAAAGGATGCGAGTACCTCCTCGGTATCATTGCCCTGCACGCCTATATGCATGATGTTCTCGGCCTTCGATTTCAGCGCTAGTTCCTTGTGATTTCTTAATAGCTAAGACTGTTTCTCATTCCATGAGATATTCCACTTCTTACTATTTATGTGTTAAATACGAGATTCAACCATTTTTTAGTAGATGCAGCCAGATTCGCTTGAAAGTTGGAGATCATAAATGAGGCATGGCATTCATCTTAATCCCGTGACGTCATTGCATCCATCTTGATGATGACATAGGATTTGTCCATTTTAATCCATGACGTCCACATATAATCTGTTGTCTCGGAAAATTGGACAGGCAATGGGATACATCATTCATGCGTAAAGACTCGTTTAAGCACCTTTATTAGCTTAAAGATCATTGCAGACTAGCTAGCGGCCTGCCTAGAGGCCTAGCAAGTCGACACGGCTCAGTGTGATAAGCAAAAAAGGCCTCAGGGACATCGGGTTTTCTCCAAATTTATTTACGTCTTGTGTTAAACAACAGTAGCGACTGTTTAAAAAGGTAATCGTATGCTGTATGTAATTGACTGAATAGTTTGTGGTTATAATTGGACTCCGCCCCTCCCTATTCCACCTCCAGGCACTGCACAACGTCATCTCATCGCCAGAAAACGAAGGCCTTTGGTGCCCAGCGATGATGCGTGCACAAAAAGGGCGTACTCAGTTTTCACTCTGTTTGTTTTTCTTTGTTTCTTTCTTTCTTTCTTTCTTTCTTTCTTGTTTGTCCAGGCGTTATCTCAGCCATCCTATGAGCCAGGAAGCTGAAATTTGGGCACAATAGTGAGCACGTGCTTTGGAAAAAACAGTATTTTTAATTTTTTTAATTTATAAATTAATTGATTCATTACTTAATTATTATTAATTTATTAATGACATTTATTTTATTTCTCATTTGGGCAATATCTCGGGGGTTGATGAATGTCCTCTTGGCAGAGACTCATGAAGATCTCGGGGCAGGGACTGCTGGGTGTAGCAAGGCGGATATTCCTGAAGGCTTCTGGCCAGAGTTGCTGGAACCCTGTGGGCAGAGACCCTTGTGGCCCGTGCGTTGAAGGCCTTGGGGTGGGTGGAGGGGTGGTTGGTGGAGGTAGTTGTGTGGTAAAAGGTAATACCTGGGTCTAAGAGGAAGTGAGCTCTCTTGCTCTGGTCCTTTGCTTGGGGGTAGAGTGATGTGGGGGTTGGAGAAGGGAGGGGAGATAGATTCAGAGGCAGACAGCATCGTGCATGCTCTCCTTCTTTAGCTTTGAGCCCATGCTGTCTGCTCCAGGAATATGCTCATCCAGCTATGCACCTTCCCTGCTGCACTGCTCAAGTTGTGTTTGAGTGCATAAAGCGTGTGTGGCACATTTAGATTGAAATGGGTTGTTGTCTTGTATCGTTTTTCCAGGAGTTGTGGCTTGTTATTATGTCTTTGTGCAATATATTATTTATTTATTTTTAAGGAAAAGTGTATCTTGTGCTTCTGCCATTTTGTTGTGCAATCTGGTTCATTCGGGAATCCTGGAGGGCTCAATTTATTTGAATGTTGTTTGATAACCGGTGTGGAATTAGCTCCTGCTGGATTACAGGCCAGCAACAATCGCTCGGCGTCGGCTCTAGAGAAGCAGTTTTAAGCCATCTTTGAAATCTTGGCTTCAGGGTGCGACTAATGACTCAGATGTGGTTGCATACACACACACACACACACACACACACACACACACACACACACACACACACACACACAAACCCCCTCGCTGTATGTAGTAACATTACAGATCGAGTCTACGCAACCCAAGTGCTTCTGTCGTTTTAAATAACAGAACTGCAGTTTCAGTGGAGTAAGTTCGACCTTTTCCAGGCTCAAACCCAGGAATAGACAGTTCACATGAAAGCACTTCACTAACCCAACTATAGGCTGCTACCCCACTTGTAGTTGCCACAACTCACACCATCTGTAATGTTGTGGTTTAAACATGCCCCACCGCTTCACAGTAAACAATGAAACTCTTACAAACACCATGTAATTGTACAGCTGTTCTTTCCTTTGGTAATTCCATCCACAACCAAAGATACACCTTCCCATGAAGTGGCATTGCTAACGCATTTCCCCTTTTGCAGCTGCCCTGTTCAACGAGCATTTGTTACACCATGTTGTCATTTCAGACAGTACACAAATGAATGTTGAGAGCTGCTCGGTGTCGGTTGCAACACACTCTTCCCACTGTCTTCCTGTCCAGTGTCCTCAATATTATTCTGTTTGTTTGATGCACGTGGGTGTGCGTTCAGTTGAATAACAGAAATATAAATAGTGACATTCTCTTATCATTAGAGGAAGAAAAAGAATTAACACCGCTTTAGAAACTATTTGAAGGTTGTTGCCACGTTATGTAAAAGGGTCATGAAAAAAAACATTCAGAATGGATGTTGTGGTTAAACTCCAACATACTGTCCTTGGACCATCAAAGTGGAAATGTGAAATCAACTTGTCTGGCACAGGTGCCTAGTGTTAACATAAAGAAACTTTGTTGTGATTTGGGGGGCTGCATAAACTTGTCAGCTAAACATTGCTGACATCTCAAGGACTTCTCAAGAAGATATCAGCAATTGATAGTGGCCTAAGGCTAAAAAAATAACTCAAACATAGTTGCAGCCTAATGCCTCGGATGCTGGACTGTCTTCCCAGAGGTTGTGGGTTTAAATGCACCTGAAGGAAGTATTATTAAGGATTTTAGTTCTGAGCTTGTTTCAGGATAATTATCCTGTCAATCTCAGGTTGTTGGGAAAACCTAGCTGGCTCATTGATGATCTTCAGAGAGAGGATAATCTGCCTGCTCGACCTGCATCTCTTCTGTGTATATATATATATATATATATATATATATATATATATATATATATATATATATATATATATATATATATATATATATTTAGTCACATGGAAAAGTAAGTACACCCCAAGTAAAGTTTTGACTTTTTCAACATATTTCAACATACAGATATTTGATCTTCATTTCAACAATATTGATAGATAAAGTTGTTATAATATAACAAATATCATGAAACATTTACATTTTGTAGTCCATTGCATAATTTAAATAAACATAAATGCAAATTTCCCATGTGGAAAAAGAAAGTACACCCTTGGCTCTAATAAGTGGTATTGCCCCCTTTGGCAGAAACAACCTCGAGTAGGCGTTTCTTATAACTGTCTACCAGTCTCTGACATCGACTGGGAGAAAATTTTGCCCACTCCTCCATGCAGAATTCTTTCAGCTGTGCGATGTTTGAGGGGTTTCTTGCATGCACAGCTCGTTTCAAATCCCCCCACAACATCTCCATGCGATTTAGATCCGGGCTTTGACTTGGCCATTCCAGAACCCTCCGTTTCTTTCTTTTCAGCCATTCCTTGGTGGATTTACTGGAATGTTTCGGGTCATTGTCATGTTACAAGGTCCACCTTCGGTTGAGCTTCAACTTTCCGACAGATGGCTTCACATTATCATCAAGCACCCTCTGGTACAATGAAGAATTCATAGTGGATTCTATGATGGTGAGCTGCCCAGGCCCTGATGCAGCAAAGCTGCCCCAAACCATAATATTTCCACCACCATGCTTTACAGTTGGTATCAGGTTATTGTGGTCAAATGCTGTCTTTGGTTTTCGCCAAACATGTCTTGTGGTACTTTGGCCAAATAGCTCTACCTTTGACTCATCTGTCCAGAGCACATTGTTCCAGAAGTGCTGGTCTTTGCCTAGGTGTTCGTTGGCAAACTTTAGTCTTGCCCTGATGTGATTTCTGGACAGCAAATGTTTCCTCCTGGCACACCTCCCATGTAGATTAAATTTGTGCAACCTCTTTCTAATGGTAGACTCGTGCACTTTGACATCAACAGTGGCAAGAGCTACCTGTAGGTCCCGTGATGACATTCTGGGGTTCTTAGAGACTTCTTTCAGCATCTTGCGGTCTGCTCTCATGCTGAACTTGCTGGGGCGGCCTGGCCTGAACAAGTTGGCAGTTGTTTGGAATCTTCTCCACTTGTACATGATCTTCTGGACAGTCGAATGATTGATTTCAAATTGTTTGGAGATCTTTTTAAATCCCTTCCCAGACTCGTAGGCATCTATAACCTTCTTTATGAAGGCCTCAGAGAGCTCTTTTGATCTAGGCATGGTGACGCCGCACACTTCAACAACAAAGAGCAAACCAAACTAAATGTCTGAGGTTTATATAAGACAGGTTTCTCCAAGATCCTCTCTAACGATGTTCTAATCATTTGCACCTGAGCTGGTGCACCTGATTCTAATTTTAGGTATTTGAAGTAATGATAAATGTCGGGGTTTTCTTACTTTTTCCACATGTGAAATTTGCATTTATGTTTATTTAAAATATACAATGGACTACAAAATGTAAATGTTTCATGATATTTGTTACATTATATCACCTTTATCTGTCAATATTGTTGAAATGAAGATCAAATAGCTGTATGTTGAAATATGTTGAAAAAGTCAGAACTTTACATGGGGTGTACTTACTTTTTCACATGACTGTATATGTGGATATAAGCAGGCACGTAAGACATAAGCCATTATAAAGCTCGCAGTGCTAAGTGTGGAAAATTTCTAAGGAGATTCCATAGACTCAATGGCGAAGTGGGCTGTCACCGCGAAAGTGATGGAGGTCCTTTGTTCGAGTCCCAGGTTGAGTCAGAATTTTTCACACCATCGCCTCACAGGAATGTAATTCCTGTTTATTAAAAATTGTAGACGAGTTAATCTCCATTGCACTTCGAAATATACTTGCATACACGTACATACGCATACATATACATACGCTGACATCCGGGGTCTGTCTGGCAGGCACGTAAGACATCGGCCATGATAAAGCTCACAATGTTAAGTGTGGAAAATTTCTGAGGAGATTCCATAGACTCAATGGCGCAGTGGGCTGTCACCGTGGAAGTGATGGAGGACCTTAGTTTGAGTCCCGGGTTGAGTCAGAATTTTTCACATGAGCCCCACGCAGAAATTTAATTCCTGTTTATTAAAAATTGTAGGTATGTTTGTGTATGTATAGGTATGTATATGTGTATATAGGTGTATGTGTATATCGGTATATGTGTATATAGGTATATGTGTATATCGGTATATGTGTATATCAGTATATGTGTATATAGGTATATGTGTATATAGGTATATGTGTATATAGGTATATGTGTATATAGGTATATGTGTGTGTGTGTGTATATATATATATACACACACATATATATGTAGGTATGTATAAAATTAGGTACGTATATATCTATCTATAATTCCAGTAATCTCTGTATGTCTGTGACCGCTGTTTCTCGACAACCACGGGTCCGATATACTTTAAACTTGCCAGGTATATTGCTGGGGACCCGAGGATGTGCCTTTTCAAGGTTTCATATTAATCGGACAAGTAGTTACCGAGCTATGTCCAAAAAACGATTCAACCAATCAGAGAGCAGCGAGTTATCACGTGTGCCGAACGTGGCGAACAGACTCTGCCTCGGACGGCACATTTGAGAGCGTATTCATTTATTTCACGTTGGCAAACTATGTTGCCGCTATGTTGGCGTTAAACTATGTTTTAAAACTAATTAAAACTAATTTGCGATTCTTTCGCTTTCCTGCGCGTTTGTGCACGCTATGGCGATTTCTTTACCAAACTCCGCAAGCCGTTCGCTTTGGACCAAACCATTTCATGTAAATAGAGGGGGGGGGGGGGATTGTCACCGTACTCGCAAGCCGTTCGCTTTGGACCAAACCATTTCATGTAAATAGAGGGGGGGGATTGTCACCGTACTCGCAAGCCGTTCGCTTTGGACCAAACCATTTCATGTAAATAGAGGGGGGGGGGGGGGATTGTCACCGTACTCGCAAGCCGTTCGCTTTGGACCAAACCATTTCATGTAAATAGAGGGGGGGGATATAATTTTAGATATACGTATATATAGTACGGGCATGCCCTAGTTATAGAAATTACAGAAAGAAATTACAGAAGAAGTCTGCTTGCAGCCTCGATGCGACTCACGGCTGTATCTCTCATGGCCGTCTCCTCCTCTCTCTTCTCTTCCCGTCCTTTGCCGCGTTTTCCTTTTTCCTTCACAAATATTTATTTTTACCTTTTACTAAATTCATCTCCATTTCACACAAAAATCTTAACAACAATATTACCTGAAGCTAAAAATATTCTACAAGTACTAGATAATAATAACAAAGGTGAAAGTGATGGATCCGTAATTGTATGGATGTGTATCATGACAATATTGTCCGGGCCATTTTAGGATTTATGTGTGGAATAAGCTAAGATTTAGTAATTTTTTCAGCTTTTTTGTTTAGTTCCACTGCAAACCAAATAAATACATATGTGGATAACAAAAGATTTTTTAATTTCAACAATTTTCTGGAAGAAATGGTGCATTATTTGAAAAAAGTGCAAGGGTGCCAATATTTTTGGCCACGACTGTATATGTATGTTCGTATGTATATATATATATATATATATATATATATATATATATATATATACGTATATATATAAATGCTGCAATGCCCCACACTGTGGTTGACGTTGTTTAATGCCCCCAGGGCAATTTGGGATGGTCACGAAAATGTTACTTGTGAAAAGGCAGGTCCAACAGAAAGGTGATTTGCTGTATTTCAGAATCTTCATAGTTGCTGAAAACCCACCACCCATATGGCAGCTATTGATCTGCTGGATCTCAAAAATAACAAATCACATGACTACATACCTTTCTCGGGCAGCACGTGAAGTGAATGGATTGCAAAATTAGTTGAAAACGCTTGTGGTTTGGGGCCTCATGCCCCAAAACGCCTGCGCAACGATAGGGGTTAAGTTTGAATTTGGGTTGTCCATTATTGTGACGTCATGAGGTAAGGTTATGTTTTCTTATTCATTTGCAGGCTGGCGTGATGGCCTCGACCTAGACGTATGCACACTCGCCTTTAAGCTCTCGCCTGGGTTCGATTCCCATCCCCGTGTGTCACTGGCACAGAGATTCATCAATGTGTGTGCCATACCTCGATGAACGTTAAAAAACGAGGCCTCTCGTCTGCTGGCATTAGTTGGTGGATGTTAAAGATCCCACGTGTCCATCATGAATAGTACGCGAGCTATCGACGGCATGGTGAGCAAATTACCAATTCCTAACTACTGCTGGGAGAGGGATGGCGAACTTACAGAAAGCAGTGACCCCAGGCCAAGAAACTGCTTCAGCAGAGCCAACGCTCTATATCAGAGTATCGTGCATCGGATCAGGATTATTTTGCAGGTGTATATTTTCTCTCAGGTTTTACATCACACATGGATCCAAAAGACTCATTGATGGACACACTAATCAGTTAAGCCACTTCCTTAAGGGATATATCAGCTGCTCGGGCATGCACTATTGTGACATTTGTGACGTCACTCGGGTACTTCCGTTTATATCTGAAAGGCGTTCGTTCGTCACTGCAGCTCTTCAGACACACCTGCGCTGTGACGTGACATCACGTGGCCAGGCGTCAGCTCACAAACCTAACAGGAGAATTTTTTTTAGCGTTGACGTTGAACCAATAATAATTATTCCCACAATTATTGCACTAATTGTGTTTTCTTTTTTGTCATAATATTTCTGATACATTTTTACACCTCATACCACTTACTCTTTTGCTTTTTTGTCTGCAGTTCAAATTTAAACACCAATCTGTGAGAATAACTCTGAGACGAGTAGTTCATGTTTTGTTAAACAGAAGTGGTGCAGATAGTGCACCTGTGCGAGAAGAATAGAGGGAGAGTTCACCCAGCTGTTCCGATTGACCTTTCCCATGGAGGTCAGGGCACTTATACGGAAGCAACCTCTCCCTGATTTCCTGTTGGTGGCAAAACGCCTGCGCATGAAGGTTGGACCAAGAAGACTTCAGCGGTTCTTGCCAAGGGCAGCCCTTCCTCTCAGGTTGTTTGCCTTTTGCCAGCTGTCTTTGGCAAGGTCGAAATGTCGGTATCGGCCACACGGCCATTCTAAAGCTTCCAAGTGCACGTTGGAAATCTGTTACCGTACTCAGGTGGTGATAGGCTGACACCTATCACGCCATTTCCACACAAGACATGTCATGACGGGGCAAGTCCAGTGACTCAAGCAGGAAAATTTGCGACTATGACTCAACATGTCCACAGTGTTGTCCCATCCAGTGGAAGGCAAGGTATATTTAATTATGAATGGCTGATTTGTACAAGTTGGTTTGCAAATGTAAGGTGATGGTAAAAGTGAATTAAAAATTTAAACCTAAAAAGTCCATTATATGGGAGACTTCTGAGGTCTTCAAAGCTGCAACTCGCTGTTCGTGACGAGATTGATGTGTGCATCACAAATCAAACCATGAAATCTTGAGGCGGTCTTGACATAAGTAATATGCATAATCGTGAGGAAGAAACCTGCACCCTGTCCAAATTTTAAATTCCTGCTCTAACCTATGGAAGGAACTGTATCAGCGGCACAGCTACACCCCAGCAAATGATGCTCCCCACATCTGTACTGCATACGTTAAAAGAAGAAGAAGAAGCCACTTTGACATCATCAGCAGCTGATTTCAATGGCATCAGTGCATTCGTCCTCAAAACCTGTGAAATGGCTTTTCCTCTTTCACAATAATCACTACCCTTCTGCAAATCCTTCTTGGAAGGTCAAATACATGGAAGGTAGCTTGTGTCGTTCTTATCTATACAAAGGGTGCCACAACAGACCTGCTGAACTACAGACCAGTGAACAATCCTCCAATAATCACAAACGTAATGGAAGCAATGATGTCTGCAGATCTCAAGGCCTACCTATTAATCCAACTGTTTTATATGAGATGATCAATATATCTTCAGTACTGACCACTCCGTCCTAGATGTGCCCCTTCTGCTTCCTCAGCAATGGATGAATGCTCTGGACCTCAATCAGAACGTCAGAGCAGGCTCATGGATATCATCCAAGCATTATACACCCTCTGGCACCTAGCCCTCATCATTAAATCTCTGCCAGTGACATATGGGGTCCTCACTTTGACTGGCAACTGAATTTTCTTCATGCCCCGAAGTCATGCATAGCCCTATGGCATCCTATTTCCTGCCTACCCTGAACGGTGGTGCCCATGGAGGCAGTGAGCAGGGAGCTATCCTGTTCCTGGTTTACATTAAGTACCTTCCACCTCTCGAGTAAACCCTCAATCTCGGTTTTCAAACAAGAAAAAGCTATCGGAGATTGCAGGGCGTGTTTGTGTGGTGTCTTTTGTGTGGTGTTTATTAGCTGCTGTGTTTGTGTGGTTTATTGTCCCCCGTCGCTCAGCGGAGCGAAAGGGGGACTATGGCTTTCCCCTCCGTCCGTGTGTCCGTCCGTGCGTGCGTGCGGGCGTGCGTGTGTGCGTGCGTGCGTGCGTAAACGAAGGACCGCATTCGAATTTGGTGTGTGGGTGCAACCCACGTCAAAATCCAAGATGGCCGCCGCCATGTATGCCTGATGCCATGTATGTCTGAACATTGTAACCTGCATATCTTGAAAAATTAGCGAAGTACCAACTTCTAATCTGGTATGTGGGTGTATCTAGGCATAAGGAAGAACGCTATTGAAAATTGGGGCGCCACGTCAAAATCCAAGATGGCCGCCGCCATGTATGTCTGAACCTTGTGAGATGAATATCTTGAAAAATAAGCGAAGTACCAACTTCGAATGTGGTGTGTGGGTGTATCTCGGCATAAGGACGAAAGCTATTGAAAACTGGGTCGCCACGTCAAAATCCAAGATGGCCGCCACCATATATATGTCTGAAACTTGTGAGCGAAATATCTCGAAAAATAAGCGAAGTACCAACGTCTAATCTGGTGTATGGGTGTATCTAGGCACAAGGAAGAAAGCTGTTTAAAATCAGGTCGCCACGTCAAAAGCCAAGATGGCCGCCGCCATGTATGTCTGAAAATTGTGAGATGAATATCTTGAAAAATAAGCAACGTACCAACTTCTAATCTGGTGTGTGGGTGTATCTCGGCATAAGGAAGAACGCTGTTGAAAACTGGGTCGCCACGTCAAAATCCAAGATGGCCGCCACCATATATATGTCTGAAACTTGTGAGCGAAATATCTCGAAAAATAAGCGAAGTACCAACGTCTAATCTGGTGTGTGGGTGTATCTAGGCACAAGGAAGAAAGCTGTTTAAAATCAGGTCGCCACGTCAAAAGCCAAGATGGCCGCCGCCATGTATGTCTGAAAATTGTGAGATGAATATCTTGAAAAATAAGCAACGTACCAACTTCTAATCTGGTGTGTGGGTGTATCTCGGCATAAGGAAGAACGCTGTTGAAAACTGGGTCGCCACGTCAAAATCCAAGATGGCCGCCACCATATATATGTCTGAAACTTGTGAGCGAAATATCTCGAAAAATAAGCAACGTACCAACTTCTAATCTGGTGTGTGGGTGTATCTCGGCATAAGGAAGAACGCTGTTGAAAACTGGGTCGCCACGTCAAAATCCAAGATGGCCGCCACCATATATATGTCTGAAAATTGTGAGATGAATATCTTGAAAAATAAGCAACGTACCAACTTCTAATCTGGTGTGTGGGTGTATCTAGGCACACGGAAGAACGCTGTTTAAAATTGGGTCGCCACGTCAAAATCCAAGATGGCCGTCGCCATGTATGTCTGATGCCATGTATGTCTGAACCTTGTAACCTGCATATCATGAAAAATAAGCGAAGTACCAAGTTCTAATCTGGTGTGTAGGTGTATCTAGGCAGAAGGAAGACCGCTATTGAAAATTGGGTCGCCACGTCAAAATCCAAGATGGCCACCGCCATGTATGTCTGAACCTTGTGAGATGAATATCTTGAAAAATAAGCGAAGTACCAACTTCTAATCTGGTGTTTGGGTGTATCTCGCCAAAAGGAAGAACGCTATTGAATATTGGGTTGCCACGTCAAAATCCAAGATGGCCGCCACCATATATATATCTGAACCTTGTGAGCGAAATATCTCGAAAAATAAGCGAAGTACCAACTTCTAATCTGGTGTGTGGGTGTATCTAGGCACACGGAAGAACGCTGTTTAAAATTGGGTCGCCACGTCAAAATCCAAGATGGCCGCCGCCATGTATGTCTGAATCTTGTGAGAAGAATATCTTGAAAGATAAGTGAAGTACCAACTTCTAATTTGGTGTGTGGGTGTATCTCGGCATAGGAAGACCGCCATTGTAAAGTGGGTCGCCACGTCAAAATCCAGGACAGCCGCCACCATATATATGTCTGAACCTTGTGAGCGAAATATCTTGAAAAATAAGCGAAGTACCTTTTGGTGTGTGGGTGTATCTAGGCATAAGGAAGAACGCTATTGAAAATTGGGTCGCCACGTCAAAATCCAAGATGGCCGCCTCCATGTTTGTCTGACCCCTGTGAGCAAAATATCATATCATAGCATGTTTTCTGCGTGTTCCACTTTGTCAACTCACATCACTTCCCCGACGGGGGACCTAGGCGTAACGCTTGTTGACGATTCAGATTTATTGTCAATCCAATATGGCTGCCAAACCACATGACAGATGACGTCATCAATTTAATTCTCCCATACCATTTACGTGTAGATCATGCTCAATAAATTTCAAACTGATCTGATCAAGTGTTCTACTTGTCTAATGATGACGTCACAATGAAGGCACTTATGACATCATTAACATATGTTGTTCCCCATGGGGAGTTCTTTACAATGATCCATTTTTCAATTTGCTTCCATTAATCGGTTTCAGAGCTATGGAGGTGCAATTTTTTTCAGTTTTTCCAAGATAGCGCCCGTACCACACGTGAGCTATGACGATATAATTATCATGAAAAATGTTTTGCAGAAGGAGGCGTTCCTATGGTGAAAGTTTTGTGTCAATCGGACCAATGGTTGCAGAGAAAAGCATACTCACATTATGTGAGGACAAGAAACAAATAAACAGATAAACACGTCAGGCGGTAACAGACAAACACCGTTTCATCCGAATCTGTAACTTTTTGAATATTACGTAATTAATAGGAAAACAAGTACAGATACATTCAAAGTAGACCACCCCCATGCCAAATAAATAAATAGCCTCCAGCACGGCATTACCGGGCGCCTTTGGCACCCGGCAATACTGACGTGCAGCACATAGAGACGGTATTGGGAGGGAGAGGTGTACAGTAATTGATTGATGAATTGCATAATAAAAATCAATAAATAATTATAATCGCAAAATAATTTCGTAATCAATAAATGGCTAATAGCATACCTCAACCACCAGTGTTTCATCCGAAGCTGTACCTTTTTGAAAATTAATTAAAGAAGTCATTAATTGAAAAAAAATTTTTTTAATTGATTACTTGACGAATCAATAAATAGTTAATCGATTAATTGACTAATAAAAATCAATAAATAATAATCGCAAAATAATTTCTTAATCAATTGGCTAATAGCATACATCAACCAACAGTGTTTCATCCAAAGCTGTACCTTTTTGAAAATTAATTAAATAAGTCATTAATTTAAAAAAATTAATTAATTAATTGATTACTTGACTAATCAATAAATAGTTAATCGATTAATTGACTAATCAATCAATCAAAAGTAGCCTTTACAGCCAATTCACCTGTTCATTGTCCTGTCCAAATATCAGCTTCCTAGCTCAAATGGGGCCTGAGATATTTCCCAGAGGATAAAGGAAATAAATAAGTACTTAATAAATCGATAATAATTAAGTAATATTTCAATTATTTGATTCATCAAAAAATAAAAAATACTGTTTTTGCTAAAGCACTTGTTCACTATTGTGCCCAAATTTCAGCTTCCGAGCTCAACGGATGGCTGAGATATCGCCCAGACAAACGAGAGAACCTTGACCTTTGACCTTGACCTTTGGCCTATATAGGCAAGAAACATTGACAGCCTCACTTTTGTCCTTCGGAATCCTCTGGTAAAGTTTGATGAATATAGCCGAAAGCATTCGCGAGTCCTCGCACTCGCAGACAAACAAATATAGAAACAGAGTAATATCTGGCGAGAGTAATAACTCAATACCATATTCTGAATGAGAAAGTCCATCGCACCGATGACAGGCAGCTGCAGCTGCATTATTGTGTGCCGATAAGGACAAATAAGAAGCACATCAATTACCTGGACTGCCATTCAATGCCTTTAATGCACTTTCCCCGTCTCTAAATAAATACCATGTGGCAAATCTATCAAACAAGTTATTGTCGCAGTCAACCTCTCCGGGAGACAGAACTTGCACGAACAATCTCCCATCATCTTTCCTGGGCCAATGATGTATCAGAGCAGGCCTCCAGAGTAGGGCAGTGCCTTGGAATTCTCCACAAAGCAAAGTCATTCCTTGTCCTTTCTGACCTCAAAATGTTGGACAAGGCCTTCATTTACTCTGTCATGGAGCATGGCTCTCCTGTGTGGGCTGGTGCTGCTCAACCTAACTTTGCACTCTTGGAATCAATGGAATTCAAAGCCCTGATGATAACTTGAGTCACTTCTTTTTTTGTATGCACCACATGGCTGCAGTTAGCATCATTGGTTGGGGGTGCAGCTGTGTCACTGATGCAGTGCCCCCCATATGTTAGAGCAGGAATTTGGAACTTGGCCAGTATGCTGGCAGTCACTCACATTCTCTTCGTGAAGGAAACCATGGGATTTTTAACATTGCCATCCCAAAACCTAGACACGTAATATCCACCATGTCTTTAAAATGGCGGTAGCCATGGCCTCTTCCTGATATTGGCTATCTTCATCGACGCTCTGCTCCAGTCCAACAACACTTTTCCACATTTACCCTGAATATGAGGTTTTACTATCTGCTCACATTGTCTTTTATACTCTGTTCCCTTGCTCTATCCAAATGCTCCTACTTTTTATGCCACCACTCTTTTGGTTCCATGCCCAATTCAGTCCCTAGCTTGCCCAGTGCCCTCTGTTGTATTGCTGAGCTTAGCTTTTCCAAGAGTCTTTGAAAAAAGGAGTCGAGGTGAATAGACTGCTTGGACTATTAACAAAGAGAAAAAGGTTAACAAAGAGAGGGTTATGAGATACTGTCGTGGCCAAAAATATTTGCACCCTTGCACTTTTTTCAAATAATGCACCATTTCTTCCAGAAAATTGTTGAAATAAAAAATATATTTTGGTAATCACATATGTATTTCTTTGGTTTGCAGTGGAACAAAATAAAACTAGAACTAGAACGGCACTCCGTAGAGAGCATACCTCCGCCAGGTGAACAGTTTACATTTTGCATCCCAGAGTAGACCATGACCAACATGAGTAGACCAACAGAGTATTGTGATTTTCTGGTCTACTATATATATATATATATATATATATATATATATATATATATATGGTATATATATATATATATATATATATATATATATATATATATATATATATATATATATATATATATATATATATATATATATATATATATATATATATATATATATATATAGTAGACCAGAAAATCACAATACAGAATCACATTTAATCAAAATCATCCGTTTACAACTTTTTGAGATATCCGGCTATGTATCGTTTTTGGCCCTATCTCCCAATGGTGAAGAATCACTTAAAAATTATACTAACCGGATCCGGTTCCGGATCTTCACCAAAATTGAATCGAGTCTTCCTTGTCACGCACACAACATGTCCACCACGTTTCGTCCAAATCCGTCCATAACATTTTGAGATATCCTGTTCACAAACAAATGGACAAACAGACAGACAGACAGATGTTAAAACATAATGCCTCTGACGACTTCGTCACGGAGGCATAAAAAGCTGAAAACAATGACAAAATCTTAGCATATTCCACACATAAATCCTAAAATAGCCCGGACAATATTATTGGCACCTTTTATAAGTTGTTAGAAATAATTAGATTTCAAACAGGTGATTCTCCTTTACTTTGGATTTGAACTCACCTGTGGTGAGTTGCAGGTGCCTGCAATATAAAAATCACTCATTCAACCATTTTGAATGCAACCCTGGTGTTGGGCTAGCGGCTAGGGTGCTGGCTTAGGATCCTAGGATCCTGGGTTCGAATCCCGGTCGATCGCTGAATGAACGCCAGGGGGGTTGACTCAGCCTGTTCATCCTTCCGAGGTCGGCTAATTGAGTACCAGTTCACTGGTAATTCCCTGCTTGTCGTTAAAGGCGGCAAAAAGGGTTGGCGTCAGGAAGGGCATCCGGCCGTAAAACATTGCTTCAAAAGGGGGACCAAAAAACAACAACAACCACGGTTCCCGAAAAAGGCCAACCCCCGCTTTGCGGGGAAAAATGGCCTCTAAAGGTGGTTGTTTTTAACCATTTTGAATATAGAAAAGGTGTCATTCTGCTAATTTTTTTTGTCTGTGTGTACCACAATGAGCATGGAGAAAAGAAAGAAAACCCAGAGAATTGTCTGAGGTCAGACGCAAGTTTGTCGCCAAGCATGGACAATCTCACGGCTACAAGTCCATCTCCAGAGACGATGTTCCTGTGTCCACCATACGCAATGTTATCAGGAAGTTTAAGGCCCATGTAGCACTATAGGCAACCTCCCTGGCGTGGCCGCAAGAGAAAACTTGATCAACGATTGCAGGGAAGGATTGTTCAAATGGTGGAGAAAGCATCTCAATCAACTGCCAAACAGATTCAAGCTGACCTTCAGACACAAGGTATGACAGTTTCAACTCACACCATCCATCGCCAACTCGATGAAAGGGGTTTCCTTGGGAGGAGACCGAGGAGGACCCCACTGCTGAGAGAGAGACATGAGAATGCCTGACGGGATTTTGCCAAAACGCACCTGAACAAGCCAAAATCCTTCTGGGAGAATGTCCTGTGGACAGGTGAGACCAAATTAGAGCTTTTTGGTAAAGCACATCATCTCTATGTTTACAAAAAACAAAATGAAGTCTTCAAAGAAAAGAACACCTTCCCGACAGTCAAACATCGTTCAGTGATGCTTTGGAGTTGCTGTGCTGCCCCTGGCCCTTGGTGCCTTGAATGTGTGCATGGCATCATGAAATCAGGAGATTACCCAGGCATTTTGGAGTGCAATGTTCAACCCAGTGTCGGAAAGCTGGGTCTCCGTCAAAGGTCATGGGTCTTGCAGCAGGACAATGACCCCAAACACACTTCAAACAACACTCAGAAATGTTTCAAGACAAAACGCTGGACTGTTCTGAAGTGGCCAGCAATGAATCCAGATCTAAATCCCATTGAACACCTGTGGGAAGATCTGAAAACAGCAGTTGAGAGAAGGCACCCTTCAAATCTGGAAGAACTGGAGCAGTTTTAACAAGAAGAATGGGCCAAATTTCCAGTAGAGAGGTGTAGGAAGCTCATTCATGGCTATAGGAATCTTTTGACTGCAGTTATTTTGTCCAAAGACTGTGCTACCAAATATTAAGTCAAGGGTGTCAATAATTTTGTCAATGCCATTTCTTTTTATTTTCTGATTTAAAAGGATATATTAAGCTCTGAATCAAAAACAAAGGTTCTGTAATATTAACAGTGAAATAAAGAATTGTGGAGACCAAATACTATTGTCAATTTCAGCTTATTTTTAGAGAAAATTTTGAGTTATTCAAATAAAGTGCAAGGGTGACAATATTTTTGGCCACGACTGTTTATGTCCGCATTGACTCCGGACTTAGGAGACGTCAAGGGCGAAAAGGACGGGTTAAAAAAAGACTACATAAGAAATGGAAGAAGAGTGAAATGATATATTTGTTGGAAGAAATGCCAAAACGATTTTATTGTAATATGTCCATTACATAATTTTGTTGTTGGTGTTGTTATTATGGTTAAAAGTACTGGAACTTCACCAAGGGTTTCAAGAGTCGCCAATTTCTAATTGCAACTTCTAATTTGTAATTTCTAATTTATGACTAAAGGATAATAACGCAGCTAACTATGAGGTTAACTCTTCCAAATGGTTGGAGGAAGTAACTGCAAAAGTTAATTGACCACTGAATTTTGGAGGCCGAGCATTTTGAGTTGTAACGAACAGTTGAAGCAAGTGCAGATGAACTGTTATCTTGTCAACCGTGAGCCTTTGCTGCATCAGCTGTAGACTACTACATCATGTAGTCCCATGGAATGAAAAACGCTATCTGATTTCCCAAATGGGATTGTGAAGTAAGTGCTGGCAAGAATAGAGGTTAGAGATGACATACTAGTTTTAGTGCCAGTGGCGCAGGAACGTCTTTGAGCGGAGAACAAATCAAAGTCTATTTGGCTTATTCCCAGACACCGAAACAGATTTAATCTGCAGACCGTGTACTCCAGAGAGTAGGATGACTTGGCATGAGATATTCCATATTGGCAGTTGGAATATCCTGCTTATAAAAACCGAAAAAAGTCCGTTTTTTTCTTAAATATATACCAACACCATTGGCACAGTAAATAAATATGCAGAGGATTATTTATCACAAAACTCAATTTATAGTGATTTGTAACTGTCAATAACACTTTGCGTGCCAGACACTAATGGTCGACATCAGGTGTAACTAGAAGGGCACTCTGCAGAGCGCATACCTTCGCCAGGTTGAACAGTTTGTTTTGTATCCAATGATAGGTCGGATCTGGATTCGGACCTGAACCAAAATCGAATCACTTTTTCTTGCCACCTAACAAACTCATCCACCTAGTTTAGTCATAAGTCACAGATAACTTTTATAAATATCATACTTCAAATAATAATTTTATATCAAATCATAATAATAATTTTATTATGTTTTTATTTATTATTTATTATTTATCATAATTTTAAATAATAGAAATATCAAATATCTTTTTGAAATATTAAAATATTAAATAATATTTTAAATATTTTTAAATGTCGCTTTTCGCCCGATCCCTCAATGGTGAAGAATCGCTTAAAAATTAAATAAATCTTGTATCCAAGTCCATTTTCAGATCTTCACCAAACTCGAATCGATTCGTCCTTGTCACACACCCAATCGGTCCACCAAGTTTCGTCCAAATCCTTTCATAATTTTTTGACATATCCTGCTATGTATAGTTTTTATCCCCATCACTCAATGATGAAGAATCACTTAAAAAAATTAAATAATTATCGTATTCAAATCGTTATTCAGATCTTCACCATATTCTTCTATATTCTTCCATATAATCCATATTCTTCCCAGTAATATATATGGAGGCAGCCATGCCTTCCTTGCCTTAGTGGGCCGCCGTTTGACTGTGAAATAAATATTTATATACCATTAATTATTCATGAATATGTATAGCAATCTTAAAACAACAATAACAAGAGGGAGAATTGCTTTGCAATACATGTCCTCTACCGGTCCCAATGAATGTTCTTCTTCCAAGCAAATAGACCATTACTCTGTTAAACTAGAACGCCACTCAGTGGAGCGCATACTCCAGCCGTGGGTGGCCGCTGCTGAGCCCTATCTTCCAATGGTAAAAAAAATCCTTCAAAAAATTCCTGGATCCGGAATAATATCCTGAGCTTCACCAAAAACTAATCAATTCTTCCTTATCCCAAGGGCAATCATCCCACCAACTTTCATCCAAATCCGTTCAGAACTTTTCCAGATATCTTCTTCACGAACACTCGAACACACACACGGACGGACACGATCAAATGCATTACTCCCTGGCGGGAGTAATAACATAACTCTGAAAAATTGACAAACGCTCCGTAACTCTCCGTAACTTGAATATGTTAAAGGTTATGGAAATAAGTGCAGAAAAGCACAGGTGGGATGGACAGATGGATAGAATGAGTGGCAAATTTGATTGGTTGAGATCATATAAAATGCCGTAATATTTTGTCCCAGTACTGCTAATCGGATGCTTTTTGAAAGTGCCAACAACGTGATTTGTGTTCTTCAATGTTCAAGTATATAATTCAATTGAAATAAAATGGCAATTTTAAAGGTTGTAGAAAAAAGAAATTTGGAAATTTACCGCCGTTGACACAACATATTTTACACCGCCTGATTTACTGACATAATTTTACTTTTCATTCATTTTCAGGTAAACATCATGACATTGTGGCTAACGCATTGTGATATTGTTGTAAATGAACAATGTCTCAAGGTTTACCAAGTTATATCGTGGTGTTGTCTGACGTGCAATGATTCAGCTGAAAATAAATGGCAATCTCGGTAAATTAACTTTTGGGTCAAACTATCAAAAAATTGAAGAACATATAAAACCTGCAATGCATTCTGGAATAGTACCGACAACAGCTGTTAGGGTTAGGGTTAGGGTTAGGGTTCCATCAAAATGTCGCTTCACCACAATATTTCGAGGCAAATCCATTACCATCATGCATGTCAGCACCCATTAATGGAATGCTAGCAGATGGGTTTGGAAATTAAAGTGTATGTATGGATGATGACTGCACATGATGTTCTCTTGGCAGCTGAAACAGACGTCATCAAAAGCCCCAGTGGTCTTGCGAGACCACCTAACGTTAACGCAGCTCCTGCAACCCCTCGGCATGAGCTTCTAATCAGACACAGGATGATGATTTTGAGGGATCCTGTTCCATTAATCAGTCAGCACAAGTCCAAGTTCTCTGAGACCACTTAGACATCGAAGAAGCTCCCAAAGATTTTCAATTGGATTGAGGTTTGGGCTTCTTGCTGACCAATCCATTATTTCCATGATTTTCTGCACAAGGTGCCAACACGATGGTTCTGGCAGTAATGGCATCAATAATTATCTTGCATTTGAATGAAACCCAGGTCAGTGCAGCTCATAAAATGTCTTGCAACGACATCTATGACCATGAAAGTTCTTCCTGTAAATGCAACACTTGAAAGGATAATGAACTCTGTATGGCCACAGATATTGCATATGTTAAAGGTATGGAAATAAGTGCAGAAAAGCACAGGTGGGATGGACAGATGGATAGAATGGCATCTGTATGGCCACAGATATTGCAGATACCACCCGAGGCCATAAGTGATCGAACCTCCTCCCAGAAAGAAATCATACTTGACGATGTTGCATTGAACGAATGCTACTCTTGAACAAATTGATAACTTGTGGACAAGCTCTTCCGAAATAACCTCAAAGGGTGGGCACAAAGTACTTATTCCACATATTCCCCTCTCTTTCTGTATTTGTGTACATGTGGATGTCATGTGGTCATGTATTAGAATTTACAAATGTCCCACAGCTGAACTTTGCTGTTTTGCTGGATAAAAAAAAAAAAAACCACCCTTAGAGGCCATTTTTCCCCGCAAAGCGGGGGTTGGCCTTTTTCGGGAACCGTGGTTGTTGTTGTTTTTCGGTACCCTTTTTGAAGCAATGTTTTACGGCCGGATGCCCTTCCTGACGCCAACCCTTTTTTCCGCCCTTAACGACAACCAGGGAATTTACCAGTGAACTGGTACTCAATTAGCCGACCTCGGAAGGATGACAGGCTGAGTCAACCCCCCTGGCGTTAATTCAGCAATCGACCGGGATTCGAACCCAGGATCCTAGGATCCTAAGCCGGCACCCTAGCCGCTAGCCCAACACCAGGGTTAAGGTTGTTGATTGTTGATGTTGATTGCTGGATGTTGATTCGAATTTGATTACACTTGTGTTTTTGTGCAATTTTAATTTTAATGCCTCAATTCAGTGCATTTGATTCTCTCCAACTTGTCTACAATGTCAGTCTAACTTTGATGTTCATATTTTTTGCCCTGGTCCATCATCAGTGTCTGCCTTCATCCTTCATCTGGTAGAGTGGAGAAGTAGGTTTTTAAAGTTTTATTTTTAAATCCAATATGGCCGCCAAAACCACGTGACCGATGATGCATCTTTTCACAAACTTTTATCCCCATGGCTAGGCGATCATATTTGTAAAATTTCGCGTTGATCCGTTCAGCGGTTCTGGAGAAGATGTTTTAAGTTTATGACATCATAGGCAATGGCAGCCAATGTAAGTCAAAATTGCAAAAGACAAAATTCATGATGCACGAAGATACATTGGTATCTATAATGAGTTAAAGGTTTGTAAAGGTAGCTAGCCTATTATGGTTTTCTCGGAATCGTCTCCACAAAATGTGTGAGAATAATAATCCTGACAACAACAATAGGCTTCCAGTGGGAACCTCACCGGAAGTCTAATAATAATAAATTAACTAAATACCTTTAGTTTAATTATTCTTTCATTTGCATATATTGCATCTCTTCATCCTCCCCCCCCCCCCACCCCCCCCCCCCCACTCCATCCCCGCCCCCACTGAGATTGCATCTGTGGCCTGAGACGGGTTGGTCTGATGTTGGTGTAGTGCAGGCATAATGGGCCGAATGGCCAACTTCTGTGTAAAAGTTCCTCCTTATTTATTGCAACAATATACCCGGATGTCTGTATATACCCAGATAACAATATACCCAACTAACATATTACTCATGTTAATGCGATGCCCCGTTAACTTGGCAGTCAAGGTCGTTCAGGAGATATGACCGCTTTGTTTGTCTGAAATCAAATCCGACGCTGTCTTTCGTCTGTCTGCAAGTGTGCACGATTAGTGTGACACCTCTTCCATCAGTCTTGGACCCGGCAAAAGAAAAGAAAGAAAATAAGTTTTTTGCAACGAGTTCAAAATGAGCCTCGATCCATACGACCTCATACATTAAGAAAGCTCCTGTGGCTCGTGATAGCATTCAGTCAAAAGAAGGAAAAGAAAGAACCATGTTCTGGTTCCTATTATTTGCTTTCCCAAGGTTCGAACCAATTTGGATTCCATCTAAGGAATCTTCCAATCTCAATTCCAGTGTAATACCACCATACAGCTTACAATGGATAAAATAGACTCAATCTCTTGAGGCGGAGGTGGGATATGTCCTCCATTTGCAAAAATGGCTTCATCCGCTTGTCGTGCACTGTGCAGCCATTATACTCAGAATCCGATCACTGCAGCTGCTCTGGTAACCAGTTTCACATGGAATACGTATTGTGCTCACTGAGTTGTGCAAGACCTCATCTTTGGAAGAAATCCTCATCCTCAACAATGTAAAATGCTATTACGTACAGTTAATTGGGTGGAAATGTGTCGAATTGGATAAATCTTTATATAGACGGCTATTTGAATTGCATTTCATCACTTGTACAGTCTTTGTAAATGTAATTATATGTTGTGAAAAACAATGCACAATAACAGTCAAAAAGCAAACCTAGCAATACAAGAATCCCGTCTCTCGGTAACCTCTTGATTCTATCAATGAGTGAATGTGATTTAGTCTGCCTCCTGAGAGGTTTCACGAACATTCTCGATATCTTTCTGACATATTCATGCACACACGATATAGATATATGTGTGTGTGTACTCTATGTGTACATAAATATACAAATGGACATACATACATATATGTAAATACATACAGTCACGTGAAAAAGTAAGTACACCCCATGTAAAGTTTTGACTTTTTCAACATATTTCAACATACAGCTATTTGATCTTCATTTCAACAATATTGATAGATAAAGGTGATATAATATAACAAATATCATGAAACATTTACATTTTGCAGTCCATTGTATAGTTCAAATAAACATAAATGCAAATTTCGCATGTGGAAAAAGTAAGTACACCCCTACATTTATCACTACTTCAAATACCTAAAATTAGAATCAGGTGCACCAGCACAGGTGCAAATGATCAGAACATCGTTAGAGAGGATCTTGGAGGAACCTGTCTTATTTAAACCTCATACATTTAGTTTGGTTTGCTCTTTGTTGTTCAAGTGTGCGGCGTCACCATGCATAGATCAAAATAGCTCTCTGAGGCCTTCAGAAAGAAGGTTATAGATGCCTATGAGTCTGGGAAGGGATTTAAAAAGATCTCCAAACAATTTGAAATCGATCATTCGACTGTCCAGAAGATCATCCACAAGTGGAGAAGATTCCAAACAACTGCCAACTTGTTCAGGCCAGGCCGCCCCAGCAAGTTCAGCATGAGAGCAGACCGCAAGATGCTGAAAGAAGTCTCTAAGAACCCCAGAATGTCACCACGGGACGCACAGGTAGCTCTTGCCACTGTTGATGTCAAAGTGCACGAGTCTACCATTAGAAAGAGGCTGCACAAATTTG
Organism: Myxine glutinosa; assembly: GCF_964187855.1. NCBI lineage: Eukaryota > Metazoa > Chordata > Myxini > Myxiniformes > Myxinidae > Myxine > Myxine glutinosa. Next base: position 167,352,633 of record NC_136263.1, read on the forward strand.
ATCTACATGGGAGGAGTGCCAGGAGGAAACCTTTGCTGTCCAGAAAGAACATCAGGGCAAAGCTAAAGTTTGCCAATGAACACCTAGGCAAAGACCAGCACTTCTGGAACAATGTGCTCTGGACAGATGAGTCAAAGGTAGAGCTATTTGGCCACAGTACCAGAAGACATATTTGGCGAAAACCAAAGACAGCATTTGACGACAAGAACCTGATACCAACTGTAAAGCAATTAAAGCATGGTGGTGGAAATAATATGGTTTGGGGCAGCTTTACTGCATCAGGGCCTGGGCAGCTCACCATCATAGAATCCACTATGAATTCTTCATTGTACCAGAGGATGCTTGAGGATAATGTGAGGCCATCTGTCGGAAAGTTGAAGCTCAACCGAAGGTGGACATTGCAACATGACAATGACCCTAAACATACCAGTACATCCACCAAGGAATGGCTGAAAAGAAAGAAATGGAGGATTCTGGAATGGCCAAGTCAAAGCCCGGATCTAAATTCCATCGAGATGTTGTGGGGGGATTTGAAACGAGCTTTGCATGCAAGAAACCCCTCAAACATCGCACAGCTGAAAGAATTCTGCATGGAGGAGTGGGCAAAAATTTCTCCCAGTCGATGTCAGAGACTGGTAGACAGTTATAAGAAAGGCCTACTTGAGGTTGTTTCTGCCAAAGGGGGCAATACCACCTGTGAGAGCCAAGGGTGTACTTACTTTTTCCACTTGTGAAATTTGCATTTATGTTTATTTAAATTATACAATGGACGACAAAATGTAAATGTTTCATGATATTTGTTATATTATATCACCTTTATCTATCAATATTGTTGAAATGAAGATCAAATAGCTGTATTTTGAAATATGTTGAAAAAGTCAAAACTTTACATGGGGTGTACTTACTTTTTCACGTGACTGTATATATATATATATATCAATCTTTTATATCACTATTTGTGAACGTATGTTTCCGCTGAACTTGGGGACAACTAAGAAGAAGACCTTTGTTGGTCGAAAGCTTGTCGAAAATTTAAGATCGAACGTCCTGAAGCTACGCCCGCGTTTGATTTCATCTCCCGATTATTTATTTAATGCATATTAGATGCCCTGCTCGTACTGTGGAGTTTCTACTCTTTCTCACAGTTATATATATATATATATATATATATATATATACATATATATATATATATATATATATATATATATTGCTACGATTTTGAGATTGGCACATTGAAGTCATTAAAGGTTAAAGGGTTGCCCCCCATAGTTAGTCACACGAGCAACATAGGCCCATTTGTAGTATAGTTATGTCTTAGTTTGTGCAAGAATAGGCCATTTCCCCTCTTCGTGCCTGCATTGTGTAAAGACAGAAAATAGGCTTTACTTGCCACCGATTTCCCAGCCACCCCAGCCTCGATCCAGTTTGTTGAGCATTGGCTGTCCAGTAGTCGAGTAACACGAGGTAGGCCTAAAAAGGGTGGGGCCGGCGTTGAGGTCGGGGAGCGGCAGCGGAGACGGTAAGAGCCACCAGTCAATCAGGGCCCTAGCGGCATGGCGTGAGAGGGCATGGTGAGGCGTGTCTGGTGAGTTTGAGAAGGTTCGTGGGGCGTGCCTATATAACGCACTGTGCAAAGCCCTCGAAAGGACTCGCAGAGGGGAGAGAGAGAGATAAAAGGACTCGCAGAGGAGAGAGAGAGATAAAGGACTCGGGTGCACACGGCAGTGGTGATAGGACTTGAGGGGGTTTGCTAATTGTGAAAGGGCTCGTTGTGAAAGGACTCGCCCACCAGGACTCGCAGAGGAGAGAGAAAGGATGCGGACTCGCAAGATACGCGCGTTGTTTAAGGGCTTGCGCAGAGAGAGAGAAGAAGAGGCGTTGCGCTGTGTCAAGCACGCGGGCGCAGCCAGACGCGTCGGTAACGCTTATTGCGCTTTCCAACCACGCGAGTAAGCACGGCCATAGCCGCAAGTGAATAACCGGCCAGCCACATGAAAGTCCGCTCCCTACCAATTAGCCCCGTGATAACTCACTCCGTGCAGACGACACGCGGAGAGCTCTGCCTTCACCTACTCCAAAGGACGTGCCGGGGACTGGAGAGGGCTGCACGGGAGCCATCCCTGGATGCGGTGAACATCAACCTGCTCATCAGCAAGCCCCGTGTGAGTGTGTGTGTGTGAGACAGGCCCGTTTGTCCTGGGTATTAAGTAAGACTGTATAAGGATTTGCTCTGTGTCCCTTTTCTTGAATCATTGTGTATAGTGTAAATAAATCTGTTCTTCCTTTCCAATTTGATCGCCTTTGTGATTTCGCCATTGACTAAGCGTGGTATGAATAAGATCGCTCCAATCGGGTCTAGTATTAATAATAGCGCGAATCATGTGTATGCAAACCGCTCGGCGTATCATCGACACACATGGTTCGTGCGGGGCTTATCTCCTCACTTCAGGGCAGTGGGAGTATTTAGGTAATAGCGAATTTGGTCCTAATACCCTATTTCGCACTGTCCGGAAGGGACGTCATAGGTCCCGGGTCGCGCTGGTCAGTCAAAGACAAGGGGACTAATCCCCCCTTCGTAAGGGGAGAAGGCAGGCGGCAGATCCGCAACAATATATATTGTCGTGTGACTATCCCCTGATGAACACCGCAGGGTGACACAGATGACCAAATGACCTTATCACTCCGAGGCGTTCAATTCAATGGTGGACCTTTGTTACACGCGAGGGAAAGGGGAGGCCAAAGAGCTTACTTTCACGAGTCCACCCGACGTCCTCGCCCCTGCATTAAATCGATTCAAACCGACACGGAATGAAAATGTACAAAAATACCGGATTTATGAAAGAAAATACAACAACAACAACATGCATTTTAAGGCCATTTTCACTGCTAGAGCGGGGGTTAGCCTTGCGGTCCCCATGACAATCTTCTCCATTGTGCCCTATTTTCTGCATCTTTCCTTGTTAACCCCCTTGCCCGCATTTATTCTTCCACCATCGTAAGCCAAGTCTTTCTCGGTCTTCCCCATCCTCTACTTCCTTCTACATTCATTTCCATCACTCTTCTCAACCAGTCACTTTCATCCTTCCTCAACACATGACCAAACCATCTCAACCTGTTCCTCTTCACAGCATCAATCACAGGCTCTATTTCTATCATCTTTCGCAATTCATCATTTGTCTTCCTCTCTCTCAACGATACTCCGCACATCCACCGAACCATTCGCATTTCCACCCTTTCCAGCCTTCGTTGCTGCTCTCCGTTCATTACCCATGTCTCGCTCCCATAAATCATAACACTTCTCACACATGCAGCATACACCTTTCCCTTCAGCTTCAACGACATTCCCCTCCTCATCAGCACGCCACTCAGTTCCCGAAACTTCTTCCATGCACATCTCACTCTTGCAACCGTTGCCGAGTCTGATCCACCTTCTCCATTCAGCATGTCTCCGAGGTAGCAAAATGTTTTCATACCTTCCAGCTTCACGCCGTCTCCAAGATCCAACTCAACATTTCCTCCATCTGCAGCTCCCTCTGTGCACACCTTACATTTGAATGGAGCTGCCACACTGGTTAATGACCCTCTCAGACCACTACATTTTTGATGAACCCACTCAGCGCACATTGTACATTGAATGGAGTTCACTCCGACACCCTTCCTGCACACAGCACATGGCCACTTTCCAGTTCTTTCCACCTCACCACATGCTTTACCACTTGCCATCACCTTCGTCTTTCCTATATTCACCTTCAGACCTTTTGACTCCATACCTTCCTTCCACTTGTTCAACTTTTCCTTCAGTCCATCCATACTTTCCGCAATCAACACCAGATCATCTGCATACAACAACTCCCATGGTAAACCCTCCTTTACGTTCTGAGCCAGCACCTCCATCACAGCTACAAATAGTAGTGGACTTAGTACCAACCCCTGATGCACTCCCACCTTCACCTCAAACTCACCACTGTTCCCGTCCTTCGTCCTTACAGCTGTGCGCGCTCTTTTGTACATTGCCATCACTACTCTGATCAACCATTCCTCCACTCCTAACTTCCTCAATGCCCATGTCACTACTTCGCGTGGAACCCTATCAAATGCTTTCTCCAGATCAACAAACCCAAGAAACAACTTCTTCCTCTTCTCCATGTACTTCTCCTGCAACTGCCTCACAATAAAGAGCGCGTCTATCGTTCCTCTTCCTGGCATAAATCCAAACTGCATTTCGTAGATCTTCACCTTCTTCCTTATCCTCCTCTCCAACACCCTTTCCAATACCTTCATTCCATGCTCCAATAACTTTATCGCTCGGTACGAGCCACACTCCAGAGGGTCACCTTTCCCCTTGTATAGAGGGACGAGGGTACTCAGTTCCCAATCCACTGGAAAGCGGCCTTCTTTCACCACCAGATTGCAGATCTCTGTCATTATCTTCACACCCCAACTTCCTGCTGCCTTCAACATATCTCCCACAACTCCTGTCGGCCCTCCCGCTTTTCTACTCTTCATTGCTTTTATCGCTTCCTCAACTTCCTTCTCAGTTATCTTCTCTGCCGGTCCTAAAACTGGGTTACTCTCTATGTTGCCATCCCATTCATTCTCTGTATTCAACAGCATTTCCATATATCTTTTCCGACTTCCTTTAATTCCATCTGGGTCCACAACGATTTGTCCCACTTCATCCTTCAAGCAACTCACCCCCATCATATCACACCTCTCTTTCGCTATCTGCTTTGCAATCCTGAATACCGCTCTCTGACACTCTTCCGAATCCAAGCTTTCTCCGAACATTTTCCTACATGCCTCTTGCGCCTTTGCTACCTCTTTCTTTGCAGCCTTCTTAGCTGCCTTATAACCTTCATGCTCTGCGTGTTCTGCTTCTGTACCCTTCGCCTTCTGCCACTCCTTGAACTTCTTCCTCTTCTCGTCAATCCTCTTTCCAACTTCCTCATCCCAGCACCATGTTTCCAAGTGCCTCGGTGGTCCTTTTGTCCATCCACATACCTCACCAATGGCTCCCAGCAGACTATCTTTCATTGACATGCAACCATGTTCAAGCTCAACCACATCATCCTCTACCCTACTCAGCCTCTCTTTTAATGCCTCCCTTCAACCTCCACACCTTCATTCTCGGTTGGTACTTCACCCCCGAGCTCTCCTCGCACCTGTCACCCTTATGTCGCAGACAACCAAGTGGTGCTGTGAAACAGCCTCCTCCCCCGGGATCACCTTTGTGTCCCGGAGGTGCCCCCTTTCTCGCCTACGCACCATCAGGTAGTCAATGGTTGTCGTCAACCCACCTGACGTGTATGTAACAAGCTTATTATCCTCTTTCTGGAACTGAGTATTACAAATCAACAAATCAGCTCCATCAGCAAACTCCAAAATCCTTTCACCTTGTCCATTTCTCACACCATATCCGTAACCCCCATGAACTCCCTCAAAACCGTCCATACTCCTTCCCACATGTCCATTTAGGTCTCCTCCTACCACAACAACTTCCTCATCTTTCACATTTTCCATCAGCTTCTCTATCGCACACCAGAACTTATTAAAGAAAATGCCGATCACAAAATAATGCACGATAAAAACTATGATTCCTAAACGGGATGTCGCCACACACAGACTTCATTACAGACAAAGAATAAAATAACTGGAAAATATATATGTGTGGTTTGTGGCACTTATCTCTAAGCTGCTGGAATTTCGTCAGGAATCGTCAAAGATTGTCGCGGCCTTGACAGGATCCTCACGCTTTGCTGCACAGCTCGTGGGCGGGAAACTACAGTTCTTGGTCCGCAGTTCTTCCTCCTCACGATCACTATCACGATGTCAGAACATGACCGTTCGTGACGAATCTTCCTTGCGCAAGAGCCAATAAGCGAACGTTTGCTATGGGATTCAGAACGAGAAGAACGAGAAGGGGAAAATGTCCACCATTCCAATTACTTTGTACTTGAGGCTCTGAAGTCATACCATGACGTCTCCGTGTCCGCTCCTATCAGCGAGTCCCATCTTACCAGTTGTGCCAATCAAATCTTGGACCAATCACTGTCTTTGGGGCGTGGCCACCCAGGTCTTCCTGTTTGTTGTGGCGATGTGATGTCTGGCAGTGCCAACGGTATTGTTCTTGCTGGTTTCCAGTTGGTTTTCATTGATCAATATTGATGATGGTGTCGATTGCTTGGCTTGGCTATGGTGCGTAGTGCGGTGTCATAAGGAACACAGGAAAATATTACAGAGGCAATTACATACAGGGGATTAATTTACCCATAATCACTCGCTAATTCACAAACCCCACCCCTCTCATGGGGACGAAGATACAAGCTCTTCCATGACATACGGTCTTCACAAATTTCCTACTTATTACATGGGGTTTCTTCTTCTTCACGACAGTCTGAGCACACTTCCTATGCAATTCTACTTGGACTAAGGTATTCATTGTCTACCCCCTACAAATGTAACAATATACAGTCATGTGAAAAAGTAAGTACACCCCATGTAAAGTTTTGACTTTTTCAACATATTTCAACATACAGCTATTTTTTTTTTTTTTTTTTTTTCTTGTATACAAGATCGAGGCTCGTGAAAGAGCGAACATTAATCACACAGAAAGACAAACAGACACACAAAACAAATAACATCGGGAGCGGTAGACAAGATGGGGAGAGAGGGGGAAGGACACAAACACAACATTTGAGAGCAGGGACCGAGAGACATGGAGACATCGAGAGAACTGTGGGAGGGAGAGGGCTTTGGGGGGGGGCATGAGAAGGGGGGGGGTGGGAGATGTATAAAACATATGGACACTGCCAAGACTTCCAGGAAAGAAGTTGGAATTTCAAACAAGGTGGATCTGGGGTGAATTAGTGGGGGTAGAAAAGATCAAGGTTTTGGATGGGGGAAGATAAGAGATGGTGGTGAACAGCTGTTTTGAAGACCTGGAGGGAGGAGTGTGATTGAAGTGAGTGTGGGAGTTTGTTCCAGAGGCGGGAGAAAAGAGGCATGAAAGAGTGAAGGTGAGCAGAGAGCCGAGATTTCGGCAGTTTAACCATCAGAGGGTGGCTGGCAGATCTTGTGCGACCTGTAGGAATATTTGGGGGACAGAGCACAGAGAGAGCTGGGGGAGCAAGGCCGGAGAGGAGTCGGTAGAAGACAGAAAGACCACCTACCTGCCTGCGGTGAGTGAGTGAAAGGCCCTCAGAGATAGCTTCATCGCGGGAGATTCCAATGATTCTGAAAGCTTTGGATTCAACAGCGTGAAGCCGAGCCAGGTGTGAAGCAGGAGCACCAGCCCATAGGGGAGAACAGTATTCCATTGAGCTGCGGATGAAAGCCTTGTATGTGGTGAGGAGCTCAGGTGTGCCTAGGAAGGACTTCGCACGACGGAGGATGCCCAGTCGGCGACTGGCTTTGGAGGCCAGCTTGGAAATGTGGTTTTCCCAAGAAAGATCATGGCAGATGGTGAGACCCAAAAGCTTGAGCGACAGAACTTCTTGGAGAGGATTGTTGAGAAAGTAGATGGGAGGGTTGTCCAGTCGATCTTTTCGGAGAGACATAGTAAGAGTGTGAGATTTGTCAGGATTGAAAGACATGTTCCACATGTTTGACCAGTCTGTGATTTTGTCCAGGCCTTCAGAGAGTGAGGAGGCTGCAGACTGCCGATCTGAGGGAAGAGGAATGGAGCGGCAGAGAGTGGAGTCATCAGCAAAGAGATACAGAGGATTTTCCAGAGAGTCGGAGAGATCATTGATAAAGACCAGAAAAAGCACAGGGCCCAGCACACTGCCTTGGGGAACTCCAGCCTGAACGGGAAGGGGAGATGAGAGAAATCCATTCAGGGCCACACGTTGACTACGACCAGAGAGGAAGTCCGCAAGCCATGCATGGAGATTTCCATGGATACCATAGGAGGAGAGTTTGGTGAGCAGAGCTGGGTGCCAGACCGTATCGAAGGCACGTGATATGTCAAGGGAGACAGCTCTGATTTCCTGTTTGGCATTGAGGACCTCCATCCATTGTTGAGACAGCAGAAGCAGCATGTCCAGAGTAGAATGACCTGGTCTGAAACCAAATTGATGATCAGAGATCAAGCCATTGGAGAAGAGGAAAGATTTCATATCCGAAGCAATGATTGATTCCATGACTTTGCTGATAATTGGGAGCAGGCTGATTGGTCTGTAGTTGCAAGGATGTGTTTTTGCACCTTTTTTGTGTAAAGCGGTAATGTTTGCTGATTTCCAGGATGCTGGCAGATGACCTTGAGCAAAGGATAGGGTGAAAAGAACAGAGAGAGGGTGAGATAGAGCGGCAGAGCAGGATTTTAGGACCCGTGGGCTGAAGCCATCTGGTCCAGTTGCAGAATCAGAGTCGAGGTTTGACAAAAACTCCTCCACCTTGTCAGGAGAGAAGGTCACAGAGTCCAGGAGCAGTTTGGTTCGATTGGGAAAGGTGGGAACAGAGAGAGATGGGTTTGGGACTAAGGATTTTGAGGCAAACACAGAGTTGAGGCATTCGGCTTTGTCACGTGCGATGTCAACTGTGTGGCCATTTGAGGTAAGGGAGGGGATGGAGGGGGAACAAACACCAGAAACGGATTTGACCAGACGCCACCAGGATTTGGAGGAAGGAGACAGGTTTGAGAGTTCATTCTTGAGTGAGGAGAGATAGTGCTTCCTGGCACTCCTGAGGGTAGACACACACTTGTTCCGAGCTTGGTGGAAGGAACTGAGATTTCCTTCAGTTGGATTAGCCTTCCAAGAGGCAAAGGCAAGTTGTTTCAGGGCAACTGCCTCACCACAAGATTCAGTGTACCATGGACGGGAGGAAGGGTAAGACAACTGAAGGCGAGATGGGATAAATCTGTGCATGAGAGAGATCAGTTTGCTTTGGAAGAATTCCCAGGAAGAATTGATGTCAGAGGCAGTGGAGATGGGAGACCAATCCAGACGATTGATGGCTGCTTGAAGACCGTCCCAGTCGGCCTGAGTGAAATGCCAGACTCGTCGACGCTGAGGAGGCTCTCTGAGAATGGCCAGAGAGATGTCCACTTTGACAAGCACATGATCAGAAGAACCGATTGGAGCAGAAGAAGAGCAGCAGACATTAGCAGGGAAGTTAGTCATAACCAAGTCTAGAAGAGAAGATACTCCATTGGCTGAGATCCGGGTCGGGAAATTGACAGATTGTGTCAATCCCAGTGAGTCACAGAAGTCCTTTGCTGAGGTGCCATGACTGGTGAGAGAGGAACCCACACCCAACCAGGTGGCATGATGACAATTGAAGTCACCACATATGAGGAAGAGAGAGTTGGGATGAGTGGATAGAAGTTGGTCCATGTTGTCAGACAGTGAAATGTAGATGGAGTCATCACTGTTTGGGGGACGGTACAGAACACATATGAACAAAAGGTGGGAGCGGAGAGGAAGCCGTAGCCAGAGGTACTCCTGGGGGTGAGGAGGAGAGAGGGCAGTGCAAGGAGAGTGAGGAAGAGAGTTTTTGATAAAGATAGCCACCCCACCACCAGGCCGAGGCTCAGGTCTATCATACCAGAGGAGGGAGTAACCAGGAAGAGATATTAAGGAATCAGAGACATCTTGAAGGAGGAAAGTCTCTGTTAAGCAGATCAAGTCTGGATTGTCAGAAGCAACCTGTATGGAGAGATCAGTCAGGTTTGAGCGAAGGCCCCGGATGTTTGAGGTCCATACCGTTAATGAAGAGAGAGGGGGAGCATCGGGTACAGGACAGGGGAGGGGAGGAGTAGGGTAAGATGAAGGATGAGAGGGGGAGGTAGGGAGAGCAGTTGTTAGTGTGTCAGCGATTGCAGAAGAGTTCCAAGAAAGGGAAGGATGAGGAGGATGAAAGGTTTGAAGGTGAAGGGATGAGGCACAGAGAGGGGTTGTTTGAGGGGGGGCAGAATAAAGAAGAAGGTTGGAGGGGGTGGAGGTATGAGATAGAAGGGAGACGAAGTGGGGAGGAGGCAGCTTTGAGGAGGAGGGGGGAGGAGGCAGCTTTGAGGAGGAGGGGGGAGGAGGGAGAATTGGAGAGGAATGGTATGGGGGGAGATTTGAATGGGAGGGGTTGGGGGGGAGTTTTGAAGGGGAGGAGTGAGGGGGGAGTTTAGGAGGGGAAGGGCAAGGGGGGAGTTCAGGAGTGGAAGGGCAAGGGGGGAGTTCAGGAGTGGAGGGGTAGGGGGGGAGTTTAAGAGTGGCGGGGCAAGGGGGGAGTTTAGGAGTGTAGGTGCAAGGGGAGGGATTTGGATGGGAGGGGCAAGAGGGGAGTTTAGAAAGTGGATGATTAATGAAAGACGAACATTGAAAACAAATTGGGTTTGTTGTGATTTTCAAGTTAGCAATCCGGTTCAGAATGATGGAGGAGGGATGGAATGAATGTGAATTTAGACCATGTAGTGAGGGAGACGTATAAGATATTGAATTTCTTTTTTTTGAGGTGGAATTAGTTGGAGAGGAAATTGAGAAAAGCCTTTTAAATAGGAAGAAAAACAGCGTGTTGTAAAATACCACTGAGTAAAACACTGAAGGGGAAAGCTATTTGATCTTCATTTCAACAATATTGATAGATAAAGGTGATATAATATAACAAATATCATGAAACATTTACATTTTGTAGTCCATTGTATAATTTAAATAAACATAAATGCAAATTTAGCATGTGGAAAAAGTAAGTACACCCTGGGCTCTAATAGGTGGTATTGCCCCCTTTGCCAGAAACAACCTCAAGTATGCGTTTCTTATAACTGTCTACCAGTCTCTGACATCGACTGGGAGAAATTTTTGCCCACTCCTCCATGCAGAATTCTTTCAGCTGTTTTTTGTCCCCTTTTTGAAGCAATGTTTTACGGCCGGATGCCCTTCCTGACGCCAACCCTTTTTGCCGCCTTCAACGACAAACAGGGAATTACCAGTGAACTGGTACTCAATTAGCCGACCTCGGAAGGATGACAGGCTGAGTCAACCCCCCTGGCATTAATTCGGCGATCGACCGAGATTCGAACCCAGGATCCTAAGCCGGCACCCTAGCCGCTAGCCCAACACCAGAAATGGTGTCATGAACACAATTTATTTACGCACAAGCACAAAAGCAAGACGGGCCGATTTCCGATTCCGACGGGCCGACGGGCGAGACGGGCCGATTTCCGATTCCGACGGGCCGATTTGGAGCAAGAAAAAGAACGAGACGGGAGAAAAAGGAGAGAAACGAGACGGGGAAAGCCGATTGGAGAGGCGAGTGAGGCGCGATTGGAGAGGAGTGTGAGGCGCGATTGGAGAGGAGTGTGAGGCACGATTGGAGAGGAGTGTGAGGCGTGATTGGAGAGGAGTGTGAGGCACGATTGGAGAGGAGTGATTGGAGGGGAGTGTGAGGCACGATTGGAGAGGAGTGATTGGAGGGGAGTGTGAGGCACGATTGGAGAGGAGTGTGAGGCACGATTGGAGAGGAGTGTGAGGCGCGATTGGAGAGGAGTGTGAGGCGTGATTGGAGAGGAGTGTGAGGCGCGATTGGAGAGGCGTGTGAAGGATTGGAGAGGAGAGGAGTGTGAGGGATTGGAGAGGTGAGGGATTGGAAAGGAGAGGGATGTGAGGGTTTGGAGAGGAGAGGAGTGCTAGGTGGAGAGAGGAGAGTGTCAGGTGGAGACAGGAGAGTGTCAGGTGGAGACAGGAGAGTGTCAGGTGGAGAGGAGTGAGGGGTCACATATTATGTGAAATAAATAAATTGTGTTCATCACACCATTTCTGGATCTGATGACTTGCCAGTAACCATTTTGTAAAAATGAATGTGCAGCATATAACTCAATATGTCGAAATGTCACACACATCCATGCCCGTGGGATTCCCACGGGTGACCCCGCTAGTATATATTATATTATATTATAATGATGTATATGATGTATATCTTCTGGTACTGTGGCATTATAAGTCAACCTATAATGATGTATATGATGTATATCTTCTGGTTATATAGGCATATACACATCTGCTCTGCTGTCTTACTATCATTCACCAAAATGTCCGTCCGTTCGTAGGTACCGCAAAAACGGCTGAACCGATCGCAACGATATTTTGGGTGGGTAATCCTGGGACCCCCTGGAGTAAAATAGGCGAATGATTGATTCTTCGGAGCCATGTTCCTTCCATGTTCCTTCCATATTGTTTTTCCAAATTTTCCAATTTTCTAGTTTTTCCAAACACGATGGAATAATATTTACCGATATGAACAGTGATGTGGCTTTTGTTGAAATTCTACGTACCAAGAGAGAGTAGATCGACTCCTGACGAACTCTTCCTCTATAAACGTGCGGCTCCGAAGGAACATGGTAGCGTGCGCAAAGCGACTGAGAAACAGGTGTGGCGGCCGCTTCCGTGTTACAGATTCGGCGTGCACTCTTCACACATAAACGTGCGACTGAGAAACGTGTAGCGGCCGCTTCCGTTTTCCAGAAATCAATCTTTTTTTCAAAATGGGCGCCATGTACTGTTTAGATTTTGATGATTTGCATGTGATATGATTTAACGGATGTTTATATGAATCGTTTAAAATAAAAAAGCGTTCAATTTCTGATATTTTGCCTTTTCATTTGGGCCTCCCAATTGAATCCCCGCCCATCGGGCGGGTACCGTTGCTCGTAGATGTAATTTGTTGACTGTAATCCCTAATTCCATTCACACTCAATGGATTAATTGATGAAAAATGTACATTGAATATCAGAGAACATTACGAATAGATGAGTTTTTTGCATGCAAGAGGGATGCAGGTGCTAAACATATTCTTACGAAAATGCGATTGCACTTTATTATCATGCCATTGACATGCACTTTACGCTGCATGATAATTCCGGAGTAGACACACTACTTCTGTGGACATCGGAATGATATCTCTCTGTCTATCTATCTATCTGTATTATAAAATGAGCTGTGTCTGTCTGTCTGTTTGTCGTGCTATAACTTGAGAACGGATTAATGGATTTCAATGAAACCAACAACGTTGAATTCATGGAACTCTTCGTGAGGTTTGTGACACAAAAAAAAAAAAATAGAATATATGAAGGCTTGCATGTGGGTACATGGGTACACGTGGTGAAACTGCAAGCTCCAACTTGTGAAGCTGGTTATCCTCACAAAGAGGAAGGATCTCCCAGGAATCATTTTTATGCCTCCGTTGACGAAGTTGCCACAGGCATTATGTTTTCGGTTTGTCTGTCCGGCTGTGATAGGTTTTCGTTTCCACAATAACTTAAAGGCTGAAAGGATCTAAGTCAACCTTGCTTGGCACAGGTATGTATAATGATATAAAGATGAACTGATTAGATTTTGGGGTCAATAGGTCAAAGGTCATATGCCCTGTTAGGTAAACATGTGATACTTGAGAACAGCTGAAGGGATTTAAATCAAACTTGGTATAAGTATGTGTCGTGATGTAATAATGTGGCCTCAGGCATATCGGTCGATGTTGCGACGTCGAAGAGGGCCATTCTTGTTCATTGTTGCCCCATAGCTCAGCCATCACAGCAAAGATTTGTATTTCCGTTCGGATCTTATATGCTGTTTAACTGTAAAAAATAACTGGAAAACATTAATATACACTATTAAACAAATAAATATTAGTAATTAGTAATAAACAATGTGAATTTTGTACATTTACTATGGTGTTCTGGTTGGTGTCAGGGACATCATGTGAAGAATGAAGGATTGATGTGGGAATGGAGGGAGAGAAGTGAGGAAGGCAAGTGGCAGTTTACGTGCTGTGGCGTTGTGGCGTTTGATTAAAGCTTGTGTGTGAAATGAACAATTGTTTCCTGTTGTGGAAGAACATTATACTTACCCTTACCAATGACGGTAACCCACACTCGCAACCTCAGTTACTCGAATGTTGTGCAAATTGCTGCGGCGCTATCACACTTCTTTTTATCACGCCATTGATGTTACTTTATGCTGTGCGGGTACCATTTTAAGCATTGTTCTCCTCATCGCCATTGGCAACTGTGACATACAATCTCAATTTTAAATATATTTCATCATTTATTCATTGGCCAAAATTAAAATTATATATATTTTTAAAAGTCTTTTTCACTTAAAAATCGATCCTTTCTTTCTTCAGGCCATGTATCCATGGAAAACACGAAATTAATCAGAAGCCGCAGTTCGAATATGAAAAGGGCAACTTATTGAGGACAGAGGAACAAAAGGAGCATGACAAAGAAAAAAATCGAGAGAACAATGCAAGACCAAGAGCAAGTGTGTCTGTGACTGATTTAAATGCATTTAGGAGACAACACAGAGAAACCCAGCAGAGATTGCTTGGCCAAATTTTTTTTAAATATATATATATACCTGTATGTATGTATATATATATATATATATATATATATATATATATATATATATATATATATATATATATATATACATATATATATATATATATATATATATATATATATATATATATATACTGTATATATATATATATATATATATATATATATATATATATATATATATATACTGTATATATATATATATACTGTATATATATATATATATATATATATATATATATATATATATATATATATATATATATATATATATATATATACTGTATATATATATATATATATGTCGGATTGGGACTTAGGACTTGGGACTCAGAAGACTCAGAAGAAAGGAGCAACGGATATATTTATTGGAACTCGAGTACTCAAGCTTGAGGACAGCAAAGTTGCATTGAAACTCACAAGGAATGACCAACAGTACAACAAGATGCTCTGAAATAATTCAATTAACATTGCTTTATATAAAGAAAGTCAGGGGTGGAGTTAGCTCACAAGACACAGAGACAGAATGGGCTCATTGGGCCTCCCACCATAGTCCCATCCTGTTGTTCAGTTAATTAAAGGAAGTTCATCCAAGGCCAGTCATGGGTTAGCTCTGATAAGGAGATGGTCAGCATTATGTGGCAACATGTTTACAACTTTCTGTATAGCAGCTGGCTTGGGAAAGTACAAAGGGGAGTGGACACTCATAAAACTGTCAACTTGCAAGATAATGGCAGAGTCAGGAGAAAGGCAAAGAGAGATAAGAGTTGCCTCCAAGGCCTGAAAAGGGGAACTAGAGATTGTGCCCACGCAGGCCAGAGCACACAGGCAGAGAACTCCTTATTAGGATATTACACATCCTCAATGCAGTAGAAAGAACTCAGTATCATAAAAGAGTACAGTAGCAAGTCAAAACAAAACATATAATTGGTTATACTTGGTAATTGGTAAAGCAGCAAGGATATACAAAGGGGGAGGGGCATTACAGCTCCCTACATACCGCCCTTTTGGATCTAAGATACAAAGTTATCTACGAGCCAATCAAAGGCCTTTATTTCAAACAAAAACAGAAAAATCATTCAACATATCACGCGAAGGCAGCCCCGTAAGAATGTCCCGTACCAAAGCACCACACAAACTCAGTAGGATGATTCGCGTCTGTATGTGAGTATGCAATGTAAGGCCGTAAAAGCAGAGTGATCAAATGGCACACAAAATCCACCAAAAGAGGTGGGAGAGAGAGAGAGTGTAACTAAACGTAACGTACCACACGAATGCAGCCCAGTGAGCATGTCCCGTACCCAGTACCGCACAACGAACCCAGCAGGCTGATCCGCGGGTGTGTGGGTGCAAGTGGGTGTAAGTGGATGTATGATGTATGTAAGTCGGGTGTAGATGGGTGTATGAGGTGAGACCGTAGAGACATGAAGATCGAATAGCGCGCCAAATCCACAACGAAGACCTCTGGTTCCACCGGGGTCCACACCCAGGAAGATCTCCGACCCACCCTTGGTCCACAGAGGTGCAGCCGGACTCCTCCCCAACTGGAGCTCGCCCAGGCTTCCCCAAGTGAAATCCTTGTAGATCTTCAGCGCTCAATCGATATTCATGTTCATGAGGTCTCTTACGTGCTGGTGATCTGGGGAAGACACAACATCGTCAGTATCAGGTGGCTCAAACCTATGGCCATGAAATAAAGCATAACGATCCAAAGGTGGGAGAGAAACTTCCTTTGGGTCAAAGTCGAAATCGTCCGAGGCGATGCTGCTTGCTTCGCTGTTATTCAAGGGCGAATCTCCAAAACAATCAGACTCGGAACTCAGAGTATTTTCACGATCGAGTTCCTCTCCATCTGGGCTTGGGTTCACAGCTGGGTCCAAATCCCGAACTGGGTCAGTGGCGTTTGACTCACTGTGGGCTTGTGAGACATAAAGGTGAGCTCGTGAAACATGGAGAGGCAGAGCCTGCATTGAAACATAAACATCAGCCGGGGACCCTCGCAAGTGGCCCACATCATCATTGGTAACATCATCAGTAACATTATTCTCAGGTGGCGTAGGCCTGCGGAGTGGACGGCCCATAGTCATAGCCACGGCATGGCATATCGTGAAGAAACGAGAGGAATCCTTCAGGAAATCGTCGATTTCTTCTTCCGACGTGTCGGGGCCCAGTTTAAACGGCCTTCTGGTAGCTTGAAATGCTTCAAGGTCCGCATAAGTGTACTCGACATCATTATCGGTAATATCAACAATGGAAGAACAATCTTCGGAAGCGGAGATCTCATTGTCGCGGCCCAGGGACTCGTTCAGGTCGTCGTCCCAGGATCCGCGATTGGCAGTTGAGTTGACAGCTGGTGTGTCATCCGGACCCGCGATCCGCTGGTCGATCATCACCATGGCCTTTTCCGGTGTCGTCTTCAGTGTCCATCCTGTGGTAAACTTTCTCGCACACGCAAGGACTAAAGCCTTGATTAGTACACAACAAACCACTAGTCCAAGGACTATTGCCAAGGCGGTCAATATCCACTTTACTATCGTCCCTGTCCATCCTTTAAACCAGTCGGTAAGCCACTGGTGGGAGGCTTCCCGATCCATGCGATCCTTTGTCAATATGTGAGCACTTTCTCTTAACCTTATAATAGCAGCACTGACCCCTTGTGAAGGGTCAGGAATAAAAGTACAACATTTACCCTTAATTATCCCACATACCCCTCCTCGTTCTGCCAGTAGCATATCTAACGCAACCCTATTTTGCATAACCATTGTACGCAGGTGGACAACCGTGTCCAACATTTCGTCGTGTGCTGTAGCGGTGTCGTTGGCCACCCTTTCTAAGATTAACGCAATTTTGTCAATGCGGTAACTGTTCATGACCGTCCCAGCCCATGGGAAGAAGAAGCTAACGGCTTTCTCCCAATCAGCGCCGTGTAAAGTAGTGGTGTCGTCGTCGTGCCAATAGGTGCTTCGTTGTGTCCTTATGAGTGCGGTGGTATTATGCAAGTGCTGTCGCATTTCCATCTCTGGGAAAACTGATCCTAAATAGCAAATTCCTCCCCAATTATCAGGTAAATACGGGTAAGCTTTATTCCCGCATACAAACATGGTCCCGTGCGGAGCCACCAAATGGGTGGTCATGCAAGTGAGAAGGCCTGGGATAGTGTTTGTCCCGTTTTCCCCTTTCCATGCCAACTGGAGGTGTGTGAGGTTATGCAAGGGCGAGCTTGTAACGTTCACTAGCAGCGTGTGTTTCCCTTTTCTCGGGTCCGCGGGAAGGGTATCTCTACACACGGATTTGCCTACCATTACTTGGCCCTTTCCTTCTAAGCAGAGGGCCCCCCATGCCGGCTTGACCCAAACCGGCGCCGGACGTTCCTCAAAGTGTCGGGACAGAATGGGAGGGGAGTACTGGAAAACTCGTTTACACGCGGTTTCATCAGAACCTTGGCTTGTCAGAGTTGTACTAATGCATTTGGTATCTAATGGCTTCGAGCACAAATCATTGAGTGATAGGGGTAACACTACCATTGGTATGCCTGCTGTGCTGGTGCGGGGAAGGTGCATACACATCCAACACTGTGTCCTATTCTGTACTGTGGCCATATGCCGTGCGACCTTCCAGTATGTGTTCTCCTCTGGCTTCCTTCTTACTTCCTGGGCAGGAGGGGGTTTAATAACGTAGGCGGCACAACTAGGCCGGAATTGGTGTTGGGTCTCTCCCCTCTTTTTGTTCCTTCTAATCAGCGTGCGCGGGGGCCATATTCCACATTCAAGTATTATCGTGGTGTGTGGGCCGACGAGGGCATGCGACAGTAGGAGAGTAGTATTGTCGATGCCCGTGCCCCATTGATATCCTGCGGCGGCGTGACTATTCACGGTCCCAGTAAACCTTCCATTTTCCACCTGTCTAACTTTAGTTAAAACTATGCGTGGGGTTGTCATGCGTGCCTGTGGTGTCCCATTATGTACCACCATGGCTTCCATCCATCTTACAGATAACCACTTGAAATGTGTCTCCAACTCACAGCAATGTACTACTATCCCCTGTCCCCGGGGAGCCGTTATGTATTTGACGGAGTAAAGTTTAAATAACGTGTAGTTGTCGTGCCCTGGGTATTTGGGGAGATCCTCTCTCAGTGGGTTAAACTGCAGAAGCCTATCCTTGGCGGGGTTTGTTAGGCAGCTGCCCAGAATTCCCATCATCATGACCGTCATCGCCGCCCTTAGGAGACTGTGGTGCCCTAGACGGTGCATTGTCTTCAGCGGTGTGAGGTGTGGTGTCTGCAGCAATGTGAGGTGCGGTGTCTTGTGTGGCTTGTGGTGCGGGGATGGACAACTTACAATGGGTGGCGTGGATCCACGAAGGTTTACCCTCGCAGAAGACTGCCGTCGGTGTGACCAGTAGCACCTGGAATGGTCCCTTCCACCGTGGCTCCAAAGCAGCCTTGCGGGTGAAGTGCTTCACGAGCACCCAGTCGCCGGCCTGAAAGTTGTGGATGGCGTGGCCTATTGGTTCAGGCAGCGCCTCTCGTACTCGAGCATGGATGCTGCGTGCCACATTCGACAAGCCTATGCAAAATCTCAAAAGCATGTCATCCATTACTGGCAAAGCAAGGGTGGACATGTCTGTTGGTGCTGAAACGGGCAAGCTCATAGGTCGTCCCATTAATATTTCGTGGGGGGAAAGGCCCGTAGTGCGACCCGGGGTGGAACGAATGCTCATCAATGCAAGCGGAAGAGCCTCTGGCCACCTCAAGCCTGTGTCTGCGCAAAGTTTCGCTAGTTTATTCTTTAAAGTCTTGTTCGTTCGTTCCACAAGTCCTGAGGACTGTGGGTGGTAGACGCAATGGAAGGATTGTTTAACGCCCAACGCCTTCAGGATGCCCTTAACCACCTGCGCCGTGAAATGGCCTCCTTGATCTGACGAAATTATCTGGGGAATGCCAAATCTGCACATAAAATCCCGCACGAGGCGCTTCACTACTGTCGGAGCATCGGATTTGACGCATGGGTATGCTTCGACCCATTTGGTGAACGTATCTACGATTACCAACACATAGCGAAATGACATGCTTGGTTCCAATTCTGTAAAATCGAACTCGATAGTTGCGAACGGCCCACTAGGCGGGGGTCGTCCCCCATCATGTGCATGTCTCGGTGGCGCCCCTCTATTGTGTTGCTGGCAGACCACACACGATCGGCACACTTCGGATACAATCCGTGACAGTCCTGGCGCTGCCCAAGTGTAGTCTATCTGTCCCATCACCCCCCTCTGGCACACATGACCATTCTGATGAGCCATGCGTGCCAGCCAGGGCAGTAAAGCCTGGGGTGCTATAGGTTTTTCATCAAGGGTCCACATTTCCCCTGGCCCAGGGCGTATCGCTCCTCGTTTGAGCCAGACCTCGTGTTCGGCCGTCGGTGCAGCATTTTGCAAATTTATGATATCGTCCTTAGTTGGTGTGGCGGGTGGTCCCGCAGTCGGTATGTCAGCAATCTGTGCGGCTGTCTTCTGTGCTCGTGTCACCATCGGCATGTTGCGTTCTATCTGTTGGTTGGCGGCCTTTCCTGCCGCCTCGTCCGCCCTTGCGTTGCCCCGGGCAACGTCAGTGTCCGCCCTTTGGTGGCCACGACACTTAATTACCGCGATAGCGCGGGGAAGTAAAATGCTTCGGAGGAGCCCTTCTACCAACGCGCCATTCTTTATCACTGAACCGGCAGATGTGAGAAAACCTCTCATCTTCCAGATGGCTCCTTTATCGTGGACTACGCCGTGAGCGTAGGCCGAATCTGTGTAAATGTTGACGGCAAGGCCTTCCGCCAAGCTGCACGCTCTAGTCAAGGCGCACAGCTCCGCCTGCTGTGCGGAAAATGTAGGTGGAAGACGCCCGCTCTCTACCGTTTCGCTATCCGAGCACACAGCGTACCCGGACAACAGGGACCCGTCCCATGCGCGCCTAGCTGATCCATCGACATAATATATGCAGTCGGGGTATTCTAAGGGATTGTCCTTTAAATCCGATCGCACCGTGGAAACTAGCTGCACAACGTCGGTGCACACATGAGGTTCGCCCTCCTCTGGGGTGGGCATCAGTGAGGCTGGGTTGAGTGTCGTGCAACGTTCGATCGTAATGTTGGCTGCAGTGATCAGTGCGGATTCGTATTGCATTAATCTAGTGTTAGACAAATGCTGTGTGCTTCGCTGTACCAGCAGCGAAGTGACGCAATGTGGTACCCGTAGCGTTACTGGGTGTCCCATAACAATGTCCGCTGTTCTTTCTACTGCGTACCTGGCCGCTGCCACGGCTTGCAAGCACACCGGAAACCCTTGTTCGACCGGGTCTAACTTTTTACTAAAGTAGGCCACCGGCCGCTCCTTATCCCCATGGGTCTGTGTCAAAACTGACTGGGCGAAACCTCCCACGGCGTGAGTGTAAAGGGTAAATGGTTTCGCATAATCCGGGAGTCCTAATGACGGTGCCGTAACCAGCGCCTGTTTCAGCCCGTCAAAACATCGCCTCAATTCATCCGTCCATATCAATAGGTCCGGGGCATTTGATTTGGTCGCCTCGTACAGTGGTTTAGCCAGCAGCGCAAAATCAAGTATCCAAGTGCGGCAGTATCCCGTCATACCTAGGAAGCGCAGCATTTGCCGTTGCGAGCGAGGGCGAGGCAGCTCCGTGATAGCGGTCACTCGTCCAGCATCCAATTCTCGTTTTCCGTGCGAAATGGCGTGTCCCAAGTAAGTTACAACCTGCCGCACAAACTGAAGTTTTGGTCTGCCTACTTTGTGGCCTTTGGCCGCCAAGGCCTTTAATAGGGCCAAAGAATCCATTTCGCACGCCTCCTTTGAAGGGGAGCAAATCAACAAATCGTCAACGTATTGCAGCAACACTGACCCTCCCTTCAATTCCACATCCGCCAGGTCGCGGTGCAGCGCCCGGGAAAACAGAGTGGGGCTATCTGAAAACCCCTGAGGTAGTACTGTCCAAGTATACTGACGCCCCCTATGGGTGAAAGCGAACAAGTATTGTGACTCAGGCGCGATGGGCACAGAGAAAAACGCAGAACAAAGGTCGATGACCGTGAAGTATGTTGCGTCCGGCGGAATTGACATCATGAGGGTTTCTCCGTTTGGAACTAGTGGGTGTATGCCCTGTATCACCTTGTTCACCTCCCTTAAATCCTGTACAAATCTCCATTTGTCCTTTGACGGCTTTTTAACTGGCAAAATTGGTGTATTACATGGGCTGTTAGTTTCTACGATAATCTTCTGTTCCACTAGGGATTGAATCACTGGTGCTATGCCTACGTCGGCCTCAGGTCGTAGCTTATACTGTTTTACGTTTGGCAAGCGCATCCCCGGCTGCACTGCTATCACTAGAGGTTTGGCGTCTCGCATCCGTCCAACCTCACCGTCGCTTTTGGGCCATAAATTGTCTGGCACCTCCGCTAGGAGGTAATCCGACTCACCCGGGTCCGTCAGCACTGCCCTCATGGCATAGGTGCCTTTGGGGGGCAACTCTGCCTCTTCGAACTTTCCGTCCCTCCGTTCTGCCTTAATGTCAATTGAGAACCCTTCACCGTTTTCGAGCTGTTTCAAAGTCCAGCGGCCCCTCTTACACCGATAACCATGTAAGGGAACTTCTCGTAACCTCCCTACCATCCAACCTACACTTTCCGGCGGCCACCCTTTGGCAGTAGTGAGGGTAACATGGGCGACCGCTCCTTCGGGGTATTGGGTCAGCGCATGCTGACTCGGGGTTAGGACTACCTCAATTCCTATTCCCTCACGCCCGATCCATACCCGTGACAAGTGTAGAGGCATCCATTCGCCCAGCTTTTCCTTAACCCTTTCCCGGTAGTTCTCGTCCTCACCCGTTGCATCATAGTACGCAGTGCAATGGGGTGGATTATCCTTTAAGTCCTTTATCGAAATTTGGTGCTGTTGCATCCAATCTCGCAGCACTGAACTGTCCAAACACACATTATCTATGATATATGTCCAAGCAGACAAAGCCCCTGGATCCAAGCGCCACCAATACGCGGTGGGGCCGGGACGAGCCAGTGCCGTCATCAACAAGTCGCGTTTAGACTCCGCGACGTCTACGAAAACTCCCTCCTCGGTACATGAGATTTGACAGCCCAAACGGCACAATAAATCCCGTCCCAGCAAATTCGTCGGGGCGGTAGTGGTCATCAAGAAAGCATGTTTAGCCTCCAGCGGGCCGCATGTTACTCGCACTTCCTCCGAAATAGGAAGCGCTTGGGGTAAACCCGAAACACCCAGTATTTGAACGTTCCTGGCCGTAGGGCGCAAAGAGGGCAATTGCCCCTTGTTAATTGTGCTGCGAGTCGCGCCCGTATCTACGAGAAATTCTAATTGTCTTCCCTCCACGTCCAACATCATGGTTGGTTCCTCTGCCGGTGTCATGGTCAAGAGAGGACACTCCTTGGGCGACTCGCCAGCGTCCCGTCAATAGGCCCCTCTATTGTATTGGGGCTGAAACCCCTTACGAGCCTTTGGGCAATCACGTATCCAGTGTCCCATCTGCTTGCAATAATGGCACGGTTCCTGCGGAACCGGTGGTGCGGAGGGCATAGGTCATCCCTCTACAGCTCCCCTTCCGCCCTGCCTGCGTTCTGGCGGCCCCCAAAGTGACTGGTTCACTGGTTGCCACTGCGGCGGACCCCGAGGCGGGGCCCAGTTCCCCCTTGGTCCGT
Source organism: Myxine glutinosa (assembly GCF_964187855.1). Classification (NCBI taxonomy): domain Eukaryota; kingdom Metazoa; phylum Chordata; class Myxini; order Myxiniformes; family Myxinidae; genus Myxine; species Myxine glutinosa. The sequence continues at coordinate 167,375,685 of NC_136263.1, forward strand.
TCTGCATCCCACTATTGGGGGGTGGTCCGGGGTTTTGGAGAAGGGGTCTTGGTGGATACCAATTTTGGGGAGGGGGCCCTTGCACATTCCAAGTTTGAGGGTTTTGAGGAGGAAGGGGAAGAGGGGGGTGGTATTGTCCATTGTTGTTTTACCTCGTTCATATTAATTAGTCCAAAATCTTCCTCAGTACAACCGTCACAGTTTTCATTTTCGCTGTGGATCCACTCTCCGTTGGGGAATTGGCCCTTATAGAAAAAAGGATAACAACTCCTCCTATGTTCCTCTGGACCTCGAACAGGTCCCCACTTCTGGCACTGTTCGCGTATGTAGTCCTGACTCTGATCCCCCTTTTTATTTTGATTAAATTGAGCCCGTTTCTCCTGGACAAACATTTGCAATATTTCCTCCTTAATATCCTTCTTCTCCTCTAGGGAGGAGCCCGGGCATTGTTCCAGTTTGTCGCATAATTCGTTGGTTGTCATTCCCTTCCAGCCGAAGAGGACGGTCTGTACCTGTTTCTTTAATACCGGCCGAAGCCCCTCGATTAGATATTGATTTACCAATGGTTGGGGTAGCCCTCCCAGCTGCATCGGACCCAGTCCTCCCCAGCGCGCAATGGCCTTTTCCAACCTTTCTCGGTACTCTCCAATTGGTTCTCCTGCCTTTTGTTTTATGGCCCCAATTTTTCCCCAATCCGGACCTCCTGCTGGCAACAGCGCATGCTCGATGGCACCCAGCAGCCGGAGCTTCAGTGCGTCCCATTGTGGTAGTGTTATCCGGGGGATAGCACCCACCGCCCTTGGGTCGTCGTGCGGCCAGTGTGCTCTTTGTCTAGCCCTTTCCCATACTTTGGGTGGGAGCACGGATACTCCCATATGAGTTATGTCTCGGTAGTCGCACTCGCCAGCTATAAACCAATTCGACATGGTCGGCACTATCTGCCGCGGATCCTCAATAAGCAAATGTTGAATCCTTTCCCGCATTACAGTTAAAGAGGATTCTTTCCATGGTACCCTTTCTCGAACCCCCTGTCCTTGAGCGTCGACTCCGATAACTTGTACGGGGCACAATGTTTTTCTTCCCTCTATTTCCTGACATTCCGATGGGGTAGTTTGTGAGGTCCTTTTCCCATTACAACCTACCAGTGAGGGGTATAACCCATCCGGTCCTATCGGTGGCGGAAACCCTGCGATGTCGGTCCCGTCATCTATTCCATTAGCCCCGAGTTGTGCAAACAGTCTTCCCTGGCTCGGGTGGTTCTGGGGTATCTGGGGCGCGATGGTAGCGGGGTTATAGGGAGGTGGTAGCGGGGGCGCAGAAAGGATAGGTGGTGCCTGAAACCCCGGGACAGGGTTTAGGTCTGGGGCTGGGGAGGGTAGATTGGTCGCTACCTCCCCTCTCGCGGGGTCTGGTTTTTCAACGAGCGGCATCAGTCGCGCGTTGGCCTGCCTCTCTATTTCCTTAAGCGCTTCATCCTGCTCTTTATTCGCCTGTTTCCTCAGACCCTTGAGTTTTGTTACCTCACCAGCCAAGCTGGCCTGTTTCGACTTTGCGTGTCGCTTCATCGCTTCTTCCTTCCACCAGCCAAAGACTTTCCAATAGTCAGGCGGAAAGTGTTTCGTGGCCTGTTCGAACTTTTCTAATGTCTCATACAACACGTCCAATTTTTCCAGCGCAAAAGACCCTCCTTCGGGCCACGGTTCTCCTAAATCCTTCGTCAATGCAACCCATGACTTCCCTGGTCTCACAGCAGCATAGCCATACCTCTTAAACATAAAAAATGCTGGGGTATGTCTAAGCGGTTCACCTGCCTTTACTGTCTTATTACCTATACTGTTACCCATCCTAAGAAACCTTAGCTTACCGACGTAGCCTTGTACTCGTGAGGATCTCCCGCCTCGCGGCACAGCTACACTACCTAACTCTGAGAGGCTCGCAGCCTTGTACCCGTGAGGTTCGCCCGCCTCGCGTGGTACGGCCGCGCTACCTACTCTCCTGAGAGGCTCGTCCGCCTACACAGCCGTCTATCCTACCCTTACTGCACTTTCCTGGCGTCCTACGCCCGTGTAATAGTTCTGATCTTACTTAAAACTAAAATCCCGACGTCTCCCGGGTAGGCCTCGGATCGGGACGCCGCCCTTATCCTTACCCTCACAACCCAGAGATCTATTACCCCTTAACCTCAGGCGCCCAACGTGGGGCACTTCTCCTTACGTAACGTTACCCTAACGAGTCCATAAACAATCAGTTGCTCCAGGACCCAAGCGGTCCGTATTTAAATTTAGGTTCGTGGAACAGGTATGAGCAGGGAACGGAACGTACGGCGACCGAGCAAGAGAGAGTGGGTTACAATTTGGACTGACCCCCGGGCTAAAAAGGAAAAAACAAAAGAAAACCACAGCTCACCTGACCCGGATCAATTGCCAGCTGGTCTCTCACCACTCCCTTGCCTGGGACCACGTCCCGGACTGCCCAGACTGATCCCACCGCTGCCACCAGTTGTCGGATTGGGACTTAGGACTTGGGACTCAGAAGACTCAGAAGAAAGGAGCAACGGATATATTTATTGGAACTCGAGTACTCAAGCTTGAGGACAGCAAAGTTGCATTGAAACTCACAAGGAATGACCAACAGTACAACAAGATGCTCTGAAATAATTCAATTAACATTGCTTTATATAAAGAAAGTCAGGGGTGGAGTTAGCTCACAAGACACAGAGACAGAATGGGCTCATTGGGCCTCCCACCATAGTCCCATCCTGTTGTTCAGTTAATTAAAGGAAGTTCATCCAAGGCCAGTCATGGGTTAGCTCTGATAAGGAGATGGTCAGCATTATGTGGCAACATGTTTACAACTTTCTGTATAGCAGCTGGCTTGGGAAAGTACAAAGGGGAGTGGACACTCATAAAACTGTCAACTTGCAAGATAATGGCAGAGTCAGGAGAAAGGCAAAGAGAGATAAGAGTTGCCTCCAAGGCCTGAAAAGGGGAACTAGAGATTGTGCCCACGCAGGCCAGAGCACACAGGCAGAGAACTCCTTATTAGGATATTACACATCCTCAATGCAGTAGAAAGAACTCAGTATCATAAAAGAGTACAGTAGCAAGTCAAAACAAAACATATAATTGGTTATACTTGGTAATTGGTAAAGCAGCAAGGATATACAAAGGGGGAGGGGCATTACAGCTCCCTACATATATATATATATATATATATATATATATATATATATATATATATATATATATATATATATATATATATATACAGTATATATATATATATATATATATATATATATATATATATATATATATATATATATATATATATATATATACAGTATATACTAGTGGGGTATGCATACACATTGTGTAAGTAATAACAAAGCGTGAACAAAGGTACATAATAAATAGAAGCACTATGATGATATACAAGCATCACCGACCTGCTTCAGTATATAAATTTAGGTGTATTTTTTTATTTTATGGATGCGTTTACTGTTTTTACATTCATTTTCATTGAGATTTTTATTCCACAGTTTGCAGTTATAGAAATTACAATTTTCAAAAGCTAGATATTTATTGATTTTTTTTGTTATTTTTATTAATAATATGTGTTCACAGTTTCTATGTAATTGTTCATTTACGGATGCCTTCCCATGGTTCTGGAATTTTTCCCGGTGTATGGGCTTCGATGTCCGTCAACATGGCAAATTTCAGTTTTCTACGACACCCGAAGGTACCGAACATTAATATCAGTCAGTGTTTAGAAAGAGCTTCATATATATATATACAGTCACGTGAAAAAATAAGTACACCCCATGTAAAGTTTTGACTTTTTCAACATATTTCAACATGCAGCTATTTGATCTTCATTTCAACAATATTGATAGATGAAGAACCACCTTTAGAGGCCATTTTTCCCCGCAAGCGGGGGTTGGCCTTTTTCGGGGACCGTGGTTGTTGTTGTTTTTTTGGTCCCCTTTTTGAAGCAATGTTTTACGGCCGGATGCCCTTCCTGCCGCCAACCCTTTTTGTCGCCTTTCTACGACAAACAGGGAATTTCCAGTCAACTGGTACTCAATTTGCCGACCTCGGAAGGATGGACAGGCTGAGTCAACCCCCCATGCGTTAATTCAGCGATCGACCGGGATTCGAACCCAGGATCCTAGGATCCTAATCTGGCACCCTAGCCGCTAGCTCAACACCAGGCTGATTGCAACATCTATTGCAATATTGATAGATGAAGGTGATATAATATAACAAATATCATGCAACATCTACATTTTGTAGTCCATTGTATAATTTAAATAAACATAAATGCAAATTTCGCATGTGGAAAAAGTAAGTACACCCCTACATTTATCATTACTTCAAATACCTAAAATTAGAATCAGGTGCACCAGCTCAGGTGCAAATGATTAGAACATCGTTAGAGAGGATCTTGGAGGAACCTGTCTTATTTAAACCTCATACATTTAGTTTGGTTTGAACTTTGTTGTTGAAGTGTGCGGTGTCACCATGCCTAGATCAAAAGAGCTCTCTGAGGCCTTCAGAAAGAAGGTTATAGATGTCTACGAGTCTGGCAAGGGATTTAAAAAGATCTCCAAACAATTTGAAATCAATCATTCGACTGTCCGGGAGATCATCTACAAGTGGAGAAGATACCAAACAACTGCCAACTTGTTCAGGCCAGGCCGCCCCAGCAAGTTCAGCTCGAGAGCAGACCGCAAGATGCTGAAAGAAGTCTCTAAGACCCCCAGAATGTCATCACGGGACCTACAGGTAGCTCTTGCCACTGTTGATGTCAAAGTGCACGAATCTACCATTAGAAAGAGGCTGCACAAATTTGATCTACATGGGAGGTGTGCCAGGAGGAAACCTTTGCTGTCCAGAAAGAACATCAAGGCAAGACTAAAGTTTGCCAATGAACACCTAGGCAAAGACTAGCACTTCTGGAACAATGTGCTCTGGACAGATGAGTCAAATGTAGAGCTATTTTTCCACAGTACCAGAAGACATGTTTGGCGAAAACCAAAGACAGCATTTGACCACAAGAACCTGATACCAACTGTAAAGCATGGTGGTGGAAATATTATGGTTTGGGGCAGCTTTGCTGCATCAGGGCCTAGGTGCAGCTCACCATCATATAATCCACTATGAATTCTTCATTGTACCAGAGGGTGCTTGAGGATAATGTGAGGCCATCTGTCGGAAAGTTGAAGCTCAACTGAAAGTGGACCTTGCAACATGACAATGACCCTAAACATACCAGTAAATCCACCAAGGAATGGCTGAAAAGAAAGAAATGGAGGGTTCTGGAATGGCCAAGTCAAAGCCCGGATCTAAATCCCATCGAGATGTTGTGGGGGGATTTGAAACGAGCTGTGCATGAAAGAAACCCTCAAACATCGCACAGCTGAAAGAATTCTGCATGGAGGAGTGGGAAAAATTTCTCCCAGTCGATGTCAGAGACTGGTAGACAGTTATAAGAAACGCCTACTTGAGGTTGTTTCTGCCAAAGGGGACAATACCACCTATTAGAGCCAAGGGTGTACTTACTTTTTCCACATGCGAAATTTGCATTTATGTTTATTTAAATTATACAATGGACTACAAAATGTAAATGCTTCATGATATTTGTTATATTATATCACCTTTATCTGTCAATATTGTTGAAATGAAGATCAAATAGCTGTATGTTGAAATATGTTGAAAAAGTCAAAACTTTACATGGGGTGTATTTACTTTTTCACGTGACTGTGTATATAGTTTTTTTTTTGTTGTTTTTTTTGTCATAACTTTTCACATTATGCAATTACATTTATCAAGAAATATCCAAATGATGAAATGAAACTCATACTTTTTATGCCAGAAGCTTTATGGCAGTTTTTTAAAGACATTTGCATATACGATCACAAAAGTGTGATATTTTTATGTCCATTATCTAAAGGTTCAATCTGCAATATATCAGCACAATACCCGGCCGTTCCCCCAGCAAATGTTTCTAATCGCAGCCATGTTCTGCATACAAAAGAAGAAGAAGTGCAATATGACTATTAAGATCCCATGAACGCATTTGCAAGTCGACCGTCGCCAAATTTGGGGTGTTCCCATGGTCGAGTTCCAAATTTTATTGTGTGTAGGGTGTGTAGTCCAAAATACTTCCGAAGCTCATAATGACTTTTCGTGTTATATAATATAAAGGGTCATGTAATTATTATGCATGAATGAAGATGGCATAAAATGAGAAAACAATTAAAAGAGTATGATGGAGAGAGAAATGAAAAGTATGGGACGAAGGTGATAGCAGTTGATAAAAGTAACAGCTTAGGGGAAGACAAAGGCCACATATGGAAATTCCACCATGTCTGTGTATGTAATAAATAGATGGCCTCGAGTGGCGTGGCAGTCGGCGTCTCAGATCACATCTTCTATCTTAATTTAAACAATACTAACACTGAATTGTTCCCATTTTCATTGATGTGGTGTTTGACTACACTGAAAGGAGAAAATTTTAATCTAGCTCTCCCAAATGTGTACAGTTGCTTCTGGATGTTAAGTATAGCACACCTTTGAAAAAGAGTAGGCTCTTGTGTGCTGGTATAATGCACAAAACTCCTGCCTTGGTTGAAAGCTTTTTCATCAGCACCCAGAGATTGAGTAGTGACCTGTCGCGTCTTAATTCAAGTGTTTAAATGCTCAAGACCTTGGGTACCTTGGGTGTCCCAATGTTTTGCAGGATGAGAAGACTGATCGACATTGCAAGACATGTAATTTTTACACTACGCCCGCGAACCAAAAAGCAGGGTTAAGCGATCGTGTGCGTATATGCGTGTCTGCATTTTAAAAATTCATTTTCTCGGCAACCGTTGGTCTGATTGACACGAAATTTTCACGATAGGAGCCCCTCCTGCTGTATAATTTTTTATTCATAGTTATGACGACATAGGTCACATGGTATGAGCTATTCCGGTAAAATATGGCTGCAAACCACATGACCGATGACGTTATCATTTTTTTTTTCTCCACCAATTTATCCCTAGATCACGCTCAGAAATTTCATACTGAACGAACCAAGCATTTTACTTGTCCATTTATGATGTCATAATGAAGGCACCTATGACATCATCATTAACAACGTTATTTCTCATGGGGATTACTTTACAATGAGCCGCCAATGGTTTTTTTCCATGGAGAGGTTTCAGAGATACAGGTGCAAAGTTGTTCGGTTTTTCCAAGATGGCGCCCGTACCACGTGACCTATGACGTCATAATAATCAACAAAATATACAGGAGGAGGTGCTCCTATGGTGAAAATTTTGCGTCAATCGGATCAACGGTTGCAGAGAAAACGAATTTTAAAGGGAATAAATCCGCAAAATGCAGGCAGAAGGAACACACACATACATACACACATACATACATACATACACACATACATACATACATACATACATACATACACACATACATACACACACACATACATACATACATACATACATACATACACCGGACTGACAAACGCTGATCTAGGCGGCATTGCCCCTATGGACTACACTATAAAAAGGTGGAGGTAAAAGGATGAATAAAGAGAAGTTAGAAATCAATTAAAGACAAAAGAAAAACAGTAAAGGATCCGAAAGAGGAAAGAGTGAAGGTTCCACGAGCAAAGACAAATGTGTTATTTTGCCCCTGTATATGAACATCAGAATGAGTGGATGTAACCACTGATAAGGATGATTTCAAATGGGAGGAAACCTCAAACAAAGACCTTGAAGGCCAAGAGAGGTTTGGATTCACTAAGAAACGACTTGTCACGATCCAAGTCTACAGCTGCCTTTTGGAGGGCATCTTTGAAGCACGACAGAATGCTTGCATCTGTTCGGGCTATAGTGTCGGTCTGTGTCGGCGAACAAGATAAATGATGGATTTTTATCAACTTGAAGTTGATAAGAGGATGTTTGGCACCATGGGAAACGACTGGTGTCCGATGTTTAATCTTTTAGCTGACCTTCGTCAGAGAAGCCAGCTGCAGATCAGACTTGGATTGCCGCAAAGTTCAAAGATGTGTTCCGGCACTGACAAAGAGCTGGCACTCAAAAAGTAAACCACACATTCCTCACAGCGGTATACCCACTCTTACTCACTTGTGGTTTATAAAATCCGTGGCTTAACTTGGGCCTGGTCTACCCAGGAAATGTCGTGGCTGACATTGAGGCCTGGAAATTTGAGGGACTGAACTCATTATAGTGAGTGATCAAGGAAATGGACAGTTGGGTTAATGTAAACAAGTCTGATAGTCTAACAATGGCGTGGATCTGTTTCGTGGACCAGATCATGTGACCAGATCCTCAGCTCTGATTGGTGGACGTTTGTGAGGGACATACATACATACACAAGACAGACAAAGAAACACTGTTCCAGATGGGCTATGGCGTAAAAAAGATATGACTGCCGAACCACGTGACCGATGACATCATATTTTTTTTCTTGACCAATTTATTCTTGGATCACGCTCAAGAAATTTCATACTGATCGGATCAAGCATCCTACTTGACGATTTATGACGTCATAATGAAGGCATCTATGACATCATCATTAACAAATGCTATTCCCCTTGGGGAGTACATTACAATGAGGAGGAGGTGCACCTATATTGACAATTCCGTATCAATTGGACCAACGGTTGCAGAGAAAACGAATTTTAATGGGAATAAACGCACAAAATGCCGGCGGAAGTGATATACATACCTACAGTACATACATACATACATACAGTGCATACAAAACATGCATACATTACATACATCCATCCATACATACAGTACATACATACATACAGTACATACATACTTACAATATGTACATATATACAGTACATACAAAACATGCATACAGTTCATACAGTATGTACATACATACAGTATTACATACATACAGTACATACATACATACTTACACTACATACATACATACAGTAAATACATACATACAGTGCATACAGTATGTACATACATAGAGTATGTACATACATATAGTACATATATATATATATACATATATATATATATATATATATATATATATATATATATATATATATATATATATATAATTATATAATTATATAATTATATATATATATATATATATATATATATATATATATATATATATATATATATATATATATATATATATATATATATATTAAAGCGCGGCGTTACGCGCGCTGCTTGTGAGCAAGGAGGAAGCGGACAAGCGGTAACATATGAACGTCTTTATTGTAAGACTACACTGTAACACTCAACTCTTCCGGGCTGGTCGCCCGGTGTATATCCTGAGGCCACGCCTACCCCTCGGGCGTGGCCACCGCCCACTTGGTGCGTGGAATGATGTCACCACGCCAGTGGGCTTTTGTGTCCGCCACACGCGCCCCCCCAGAATTCCCGCGCACCTGGAGGGCCAGTTTGCGGGGCAGAAGAATGACCCGGCCGAAGCGCCCCCTGGCGATCGGCGGTGTCTGGGGTGCAGGGATACCAGGTGGGATGCCCTGGCTGCCCCTGGGATGGGTGCAGGACCGGGGGGCGCCGTGGCGGCGGGGCTGGGCGGTGCCGGGGGTCCGCCCGCAGGAGGGCGGCCCCGACGTGGGGGTCGGGCCACTGGCGGTGGATGGTCCACATCGAGGTGGGCCGGCTTGAGGCGGTCTACCGAAACGCGGTCAGGAGTACCGCCGATGTCCAGGGTGAAGTGCTTCGCCCCGGTCTCCAGCACGTGGAAAGGCCCGTCGTACGGGGGCCGCAGTGGTGTCCGATGGGCATCGTGGCGGACGAAGACGTACTCCGCCATGCGAAGCTCCGGGGCGACGTGCGTCGGTGGGTGCCCGTGGCATGCCGTTGGCACCGGGGCGAACCCTCTGGGCGGTCTCTTGCAGAGCGGAGCGCTGCTGTGCCGCGGACCATGGTGCCGTGGAGTCGGGGAGGAACTCGCCCGGCACCCGCAGCGGTTGCCCGAACGGCCGGCGCTCATCGCCACAATTGAGCGCCGGCCCGGGCGTTTCCCGACCCGTTGAAGGAGCACGGCGGATGACACCGCCGAGCTTCGTGGCCGAACTTGGCGTGGAACCAGCACCAGGTGGTGGAGCTGGAGGAGCGCGGCTGGCTCCGCCAGGCCGGTGGAGTCGACGGGTTTCCCCGCGGTGGCGGTTTTCGCCGCGGCGGTGGGCGGGGCGTGGCGGCGTTCACGAGGTGCGTATCAGCATGCTGCTGAAACTCAGCGTGCTGTAGAAGATGATGCTGTGGAACAGCAGCGTCGAAGGCCGTGACGGCCACGCCAACGCTCGCCCGCGTGTCCGAAGCGGCGAAGTACTTGTCCGCCTCGGCCGCCAATGCTCGGGGTTCCGTTAGCCCGGTCCCGGCCAACGCGAGGCGAACCTGCGCTGGAAGTTGGCGACGGAAAAGCGCCCAGAATAGCGAACCGGGGGCTTCGTCGCCCAACAGTGACAGCATATGGTCCATTCGGACCGACGGGCACGTCTCACCGAGCTCGGGGAGATCCAGGAGGCGGTCGGCCCGTGCGTCGTCCGTGAGGCTGAACGTGGCTAGGAGTAGCCGCTTGAGTGCCTCGTACTTGTGGCCGTCCGGTGGGTGGCGAAGGACGGACACAACTCGAGCGGCCGTGCCGGGCCCGAGGGAGGCGACGACATGGCAGTAGCGCAGGTCGTCGTTGGTGAGGCGCCGAAGCTGAAATTGGGCTTCGGCTTGAACGAACCAGACCTCGGCCTGGGCCTCCCAAAATTCGGGAAGTTTAATCGCCATTGACTTGTCGTTGGCCATTGCAATGGCGTCGTGTTCGGAAGGATCGCTATGGCAGATCCAACGTCGAGGGTCACCAGTAAAGCGCGGCGTTACGCGCGCTGCTTGTGAGCAAGGAGGAAGCGGACAAGCGGTAACATATGAACGTCTTTATTGTAAGACTACACTGTAACACTCAACTCTTCCGGGCTGGTCGCCCGGTGTATATCCTGAGGCCACGCCTACCCCTCGGGCGTGGCCACCGCCCACTTGGTGCGTGGAATGATGTCACCACGCCAGTGGGCTTTTGTGTCCGCCACAATATATATATATATATATATATATATATATATATATATATATATATATATATATATATATATATATATATATACAGTACATACATAGTTACAATACATACATACATACAGTATATACATACAGTACATATAAAACATGCATACAGTGCATACAGTACATACATACATACAGTATGGACAAAAATACAATACGTACATACATATAGTACATACATACATACAGTACATACATACATACAGTACATACATACATATAGTACATACATACAGTACATACATACATATAGTACATACATACAGTACATACATACATACAGTACATACATACTTACAATATGTACATATATACAGTACATACAAAACATGCATACATTACATGCATACAGTTCATACAGTACGTACATACATGCAGTATGTCAGAATGTATGTACATACTGCATGTATGTACATACTTACACTACGTACATACATACAGTAAATACATACATACAGTACATATACAGTGCATACATACATAGAGTATGTACATACATATAGTACATATACATATAGTACATACATAGTTACAGTACATACATACATACAGTACATACATACAGAACATACAAAACATGCATACATTACATGCATACAGTTCATACAGTACGTACACACATGCAGTATGTCAGAATGTATGTACATACTGCATGTATGTACATACTTACACTACGTACATACATACAGTAAATACATACATACAGTACATATGCAGTGCATACAGTACATACATACATACAGTATGGACATACATACAATACGTACATACATATAGTACATACATACATACAGTACATACATTCTTACAATACTTACATACATACAGTACATACATACATACATATACACATACAGTACATACATACATACATACATACATACATACAAACATACATACACAGGATGGACAGCCAATCCTTGTTCCAGATGGCATTGCCCTACGAGCTACGCTGTAATAACATTAAAACCTTTGCTAGTTTTACTAGAAATTTGTTCTTCCTTTTTTATAAATAATTTTATGTTTCTGTAACTATAATCACATTATTTTGTAAAATTATCTCCAATGTAAACTTTTCATGTCCTTTTGCTTTTGTACATTGATGTACATGAAGCGGTACAGAAGAGTAATATATTCACCGACGAATGTTTGTTTCAATAGCTTAAGACAAGGCCTGAGCTGTTCAGTTCGTTGAGATGAAGTTTAGTCATTGCGAGGCCTCTACTGACACCTGCCTAATCCATATTTTTGAGTCCCCTTCATGTTATGATACTTTGCAGGTGTTGGCTGTCTAATATCGCTGTGATAGTGTCAGTGCTATTTGTCCAAGGACAACATTATGTAACTTTGTTCGAATCAGAATCTAAGTCTGTTCATAGCCCGAGGCCTAACATCAGCCAGCGTTGGCCTGGCATCTGCCACCCAGCACATCGCTTTAAATTCGGTGATCGCTACCAGCGCAATTGTTGCCCTTTCATTCCGGCGACCTTGCTGCGAGCTGTCCAGCTGTGCCGTTGCTGATGTTTATCAGCCATTTCATCACGGACCAGATGGAATCACCGGCTCTGCTGGTGCTGCCTGAGCTGCCATCACCGGCGCTCGAGGACTCGTTGGAGACGATGGTTATAACCGCACAGAATGCGAGACGTGCTTCTGGGACTTGTGCTTACGAGAGCTGCGAGCTGGTGCGTTGGCACGGCAGGGCAGTTTCTTTGGCGGCATGATTGCATCAAAGGTTATGGGACACATGTCTCTTCCCCGTTATGCCAACTTTTCCCGAGTTCCTCTATTTCTGGTTGTCTGTGTTGTCCTATATTCAGATAATCCTCATGTATTTGTACCTAAATTTCCTTGCTCCTGATATTAACCCTTGGATGCAGTGATTGGGCCTCGGAGGCCCACAAGGTTTTTTTGTTGCAAAAACTATGCTGTACAATTATTTTTTTGGGAATGAGCCTCATTTTCACCGACTTTCATGTTGTTACACAAAATTCAGTGACATAAATAAATAAAAATTTCATTCAGGCTCGTGGGAAAATCTTCATTCTTCACTTATAACCCGAAAATCCGACACAAATGCAGGCCTGGGGCCTTCGAGGCCCCGCATAAATGTTGTTGTACTACTATGTTATATCATTCTTTTGTTGATATGACCCTCATTATATGTTCCTATAACTTGGTTACAAATAATTCAGTGACAAAAATATGAAAATTTAAAAACTTTACACGAATACATTTGTGGGGCCTCCGAGGCCCAATGGCTGCATAGGTGGAGGATTTTTGACAGTTGTGGACATATACATTCTAAATAAAAGGATCAGTGAATCATATTTTTTGAGCAAATACTCCTCCATGAGCCTCAACTTTTTAGAGAAAAAAAAGTTTAAAAAACCAAGAACAAAAAAAATTATTTGCAAAAAAAAAGACAAAAGATTCATTACTTGTATGGGATTCTTCCAACTAATAGGATCAATGATTCACATTTTCTGAGCAAATACACATCCATGAGCATCGACCTGGATTGAAAAAGGATATGAAAGGGAAAAAATCTATAAAAAATAAAAAATAAAACAAACATGACACGAATACATCAGTTGGGCCTTCGAGGCCCAATGGCTGTGTTTATGGAGGATTTTTGACGCCTGCATCGAAGAGTTAACTTCCACCCCGTTGTTTAACACGCAGTGTGATTCAGAAATGTGTGTGTGCCGAAACTGTTCATTAGTCATTAGGACCTTCCTGAAGAGTCGGCGAGTTATCGCCGGCAGCATGAAACAAATTACAAATTCCTACCCTGACGTCTGAGTCAGAGTTGTGAGCCCTCCAGGGTTGTTATCTTGGTAACTGCCCTGGTAGCAACAACGCTTTGCATTGGGCATGGTACATGATGCCAATGCTGATGAAAGGAAGGAACTTTTGGAACGAAACTTTAATCAACCCTCTTAGACTAAACCCTCTTATGCAACCTAATTATAATGAACTATACAGTCACGTGAAAAAGTAAGAACACCCCATGTAAAGTTTTGACTTTTTCAACATATTTCAACATACAGCTATTTGATCTTCATTTCAACAATATTGATAGATAAAGGTGGACCTTGCTACAAGGTGGACCTAAATAAGTCTTCTATAGGGTTGGTTTTCTAAGGCTTATATCAAAATATTAACTTATATCAAATGTCTTTTAAGATGAAAGCGCGATGACGTCACGCGGCACGAATGCCCGGTCGGGACCAGGATCGACACAGGACCAGGGACGTGATGGGAGGGTGATGGGAGTTGCTAAAGGTGGACCCCAGATATAATATAACAAATATCATGAAATATTTACATTTTATAGTCCATTGTATAATTTAAATAAACATGAATGCAAATTTCGCATGTGGAAAAAGTAAGTACACCCCTACATTTATCACTACTTCAAATACCTAAAATAAGAATCAGGTGCACCAGCTAAGGTGCAAATGATGAGAACATCGTTAGAGAGGATCTTGGAGGAACCTGTCTTATTTCAACCTCAGACAATTAGTTTGGTTTGCTCTTTGTTGATGAAGTGTGCGGCGTCTCCATGCCTAGATCAAAAGAGCTCTCTGAGGCCTTCAGAAAGAAGGTTATAGATGCCTACGAGTCTGGGAAGGGATTTAAAAAGATCTCCAAACAATTTGAAATCAATCATTCGACTGTCCGGAAGATCATGTACAAGTGGAGAAGATTCCAAACAACTGCCAACTTGTTCAGGCCAGGCCGCCCCAGCAAGTTCAGCACGAGAGCAGACCGCAAGATGCTGAAAGAAGTCTCTAAGAACCCCAGAATGTCATCACGGGACCGACAGGTAGCTCTTGCCACTGTTGATGTCAAAGTGCATGAGTCTACCATTAGAAAGAGGCTGCACAAATTTGATCTACATGGGAGGTGTGCCAGGAGGAAACCTTTGCTGTTCAGAAAGAACATCAGGGCAAGACTAAAGTTTGCCAATGAACACCAAGGCATCCAATTATATCATCTTTATCTGTCAGTATTGTTGAAATGAAGATCAAAAGCTGTATGTTGAAATATGTTGAAAAAGTCAAAATTTTACATGGGGTGTACTTACTTTTTCACGTGACTGTATATGTCCATACATGACAACAGTCCATACATGCATAGAGAAGGGATAGAGAAGTGCACGACTGACTTAAGTCATATATACACATGCAGTATATACATATACAAATACGTGTGCATTCACATATACATATACAAAATGTAGAGCATCTTGGATGTTATACACAATGCCTCGTTTTCATGTCTGTCTGTTCCTCACAATTCCATTCAAATATTGTACAGCAATGGCTATTCCTAAAATAATATATTATAATTTGAAGGATTGCTGTAAATAATGTTAATTTCACAACACCCTGTGCTCAACTTCATTTTATTTGTAAAACCAAAAACATAGTTCCTTTACCTAAAGTAAGAACCTTAAACTGTAAGCAATTGACTGGTTTCTCGACTGCCCAGATCGTCAGCTGAGCATCGTTCTTCCTCGAGGTTTTGATCCTTTCAGACCAGAGCCTCTCCAAACAGCGGATCCACAAACTCAGTCATGGAGCAACGTCAGTGGATTACCCACATCAATAGATCCACAACTCTCATCACACATTCCATTGCATGATAATACATTCAATCATGTACATTTTTACATTAAATATATATATATAGTGTGTGTCCATCACCCAGCACTTTCACCCCATTTATCACGGAATCAAACTGTTATTCAAATACTGAATCTCTGATTTTAATGGAGAAACACACACACACACACACACACACACACACACACACACACACACACACACACACACACACACACACACACACAGACACACACATATACACACACACACACACACACACACACACACACACACAGACACACACACATACACACACACACACACACACACACACACACACAGACACACACATATACACACACACACACACACACATCTCGTTTTTTCATTTCTGTTCCTCACAATTCGATCTCTCTCTTTTATTCACACACACACACACACACAAACACACACACACACACACACACACACACACACACACACACACACTTAATTAATTGTACAGTATCGGTTGTTCCTAAACTTAAATATAGATAATTTAAAGGATTGTTGTAAATGATGTTAATTTCACAACATCCCATATTCAACTTTATTTAAATTGTAAACCTCAAACATAGTTTCTCCACCTAAAGCAAGAACCTTAACCTGTAAGCAATTGACTCGTTTCCCGACTGCATGGATCATCAGCTGGGCACCGTTCTTCCTCGAGGTTTCCATCCTTTCAGCCCAGGACCTCTCCAAACGGCGGATCCACAACCTCGATCATGGATCCACATCAATAGATGGTACATCAGTAGATCCACAACCTCAGTTGCGTCCAGGCAGTCAGTCAACCCGTCAATGCAACATCACTTATTCCAACTTTACTCGCAATAGGATTTAATGTGTTGTCATATATTTATAACTTTCCTTACACACTTGATAATATGCTAATATCATTAAATCATTCACATCTTCCCCTTAAATACATAAATTTACCAATCAGCATGACCACACCACCTACCTTTCTATCAAACTACACTTCGAATGTTCAAACTGTCATTTATAACGGTTTTATTTATAACACGTTCGTTTCCCATAAATCGTACACTTTCTAAAATCCAATCTCACCCCTCCCCTCCAAATCTTCCCCATAACCCCTCCCCTCCAAATCTTCCCCATCACCCATCCCTTTCAAATCTCCCCCCTTGCCCCCTCCCTCCTAAACTACCCCCTCACCCCTCCCCGCCAAGACGCCCCCTCACTCCTCCCCTCCTAGACTCCTGCCTCACCCCTCCCCTCCAAATCTCCCCCATATCCCATCCCTTTCAAATCCCTCCCCTTGTCCCTTTGCTCCCAAACTCCCCCCTCACCCCTCCCCTTCAAATCTCCCCACCCTCATTGCTTCTCAATTTCGCCCCTCTCACTCCCCCTCCTCAAAGCGTCCTCCCCGCTTCTTCCCCCTTCCAACTCTCACCTCCATCTCCCCCAACCTTCTGCCTCGCTCTTCCCCC